>NC_088378.1:15967500-16267500 GCF_037993035.2 Macaca fascicularis
AACAACTGCCCGACTCAGGTGAGAAACTGGGGAGGAGGAAAGGTGCATTTTGTGGCATGAACATTCCGTCCACAACTATATACTTCTCAGAAGAAGACATTCATACAGCCAACAGACACATGAAAAAATGCTCATCATCACTGGCCATCAGAGAAATGCAAATCAAAACCACAATGAGATACCATCTCACACCAGTTAGAATGGCAATCATTAAAAAATCAGAAAACAACAGGTGCTGGAGAGGATGTGGAGAAACTGGAACACTTTTACACTGTTGGTGGGACTGTAAACTAGTTCAACCATTGTGGAAAACAGTGTGGTGATTCCTCAAGGATCTAGAACTAGAAATACCATTTGACCCGGCCATCCCATTACTGGGTATATACACAAAGGATTACAAATCACGCTGCTATAAAGACACATGCACACGGATGTTTATTGCAGCACTATTCACAATAGCAAAGACTTGGAATCAACCCAAATGTCCATCAGTGACAGACTGAATTAAGAAAATGTGGGACATATATACTTTATATATACATTTATCTGATGGCCAGTGATGATGAGCATTTTTTCATGTGTCTGTTGGCTGTATGAATGTCTTCTTCTGAGAAGTGTCTGTTCATATCCTTTGCCCACTTTTTGATGGGGTTGTTTGTTTTTTTCTTGTAAATTTGACCCAAACCTGTTTCGTTTTGTGTTAGTAAGAACTAGCTACTGGTAAGCACTTATTTAGTTGTATAACTGCTTTTTAATTTTGCATTTAAATTCTGAGAGTCCCTTATATTCCATCATTTGGAAACCTGACTCTAAAAATACCAAATTATAGAGAAATTATAGCACAATAAGTATTTTAATCACTTTTTATAGCTTGCAATCATGTTGACAACTACAAATATTACTTGAGTATTATTTTAAAAAACATTCTGTAATGAGTGCTTTTGTTTTTCCATGTTCTTGAAACATGATGAATTTTGCTCTGCATGCTGCTTCATGATAAAGGAATATGAGAAGAGTGGTATCTTCTAGCCAACAACCTTTCCTTTCTTTATTTAAAAAGCCCTCTTGATGGGTTTGTACCTTCTCGAAGTAACTTTCAGCAGTGTTCATAATGTAATTCTATAGGCACCTTACAGGTGTCTCCACAGCCCTCCCCCATCCATCTCTGTCACAATAAGAAATGCATTGGGGGGAAAAATGGCCATTTACCTGTGGGATTATAACCCAAACGATCCTCCTTTCCCTAACTCTCCAGTATGTTTCTTCCTTCCATTAATTTATCTTCTCTACACCTTAATAAAAACAGATTTAGATGTTCAATGAGAATGCTTAAATATTCTGGAGGGCAACTTTTCACCATAATTTCCAAGGTTGTAAAAAAACACTGTATTTTTAGTTTGCTAGTTTGCAGATCAGTGAAATTATCTGCCATTGATGACATCAGACTTTTGGGAGGTCTGTGGCCACAGTCTAATTGGAAAGTTACAGTTAGAATCTGATGAAATCACAGTGAGTGTTGCAAGAGACAGCCTTGCAGAAATTTGAAGATTATCCTGAAACTGCTTAGTGTAGTCTTTTAAATAAGTATTCCCATGTACTGTTCATGAATTATAACTAGCATGGGTGTTTTGTCATACCGTAAGCATTGTCAATGTCTTCTGTACATATGCCTTTGCTTTATAATTCCTCCATGTAACTGAATGCCAGCCACGAACATGGTCATCCTTAATCACCTTATAGCTCTGCCAAAGACTTAATAACGAAGGAATAGATAGGATCTTTTTCAGTCCTCTCTGTAATCCCACATAAGTCATGTTGATTGTGGGATATTGAGAGTTCTTAATTGCTTATCTCAATTCCCACTGGCTTCTATGTTTGTTGCATTTATTTATTCATTCTATCTTTATTGAACAATATCTATATGCCAGACACTGATCTATGCTCTGAAGACAGGCAGAAGTGTCAGACAACAGTTTACCCAATGTTTTCCATCCAAATCCAATTAACCAATATTCTCAATTTGGAACAACTCAAGACGAGCCATATATCATTGAGGTAGAGCTGGCAAGCAGTCTTGTGAGCTTGTTACTCTAAAAGTTAACTTCATTTAATTGCGGGAGATAACTCTCAGAAATTTATTTAAAAAGGAAAAAAATTATGTTTCTCTCAGCTGAGGATGAAATAACATGTTGTGAAAAGCTTTGCAAACTCTAAGATGCTGCAGAAAGGTATAAAACTTTTTGTTGTTGTTCATCAACATCAAGATGCTCTGATTTGTGCTTTCTTCTGACTTTGATTTGATTTTTTTCAGAGATCAATATAGGGGACACAATTTTGGAAAGTGACATATGGGTGAAAGTGAATCTGCACGAACAGAACCTGATCATGCTGGAACCTTCTACCTTGCCTTCCCTTCTTGGACAATTTTGGTCTCATTCTCATTTACTTTCCTCAAAGAGACTATTTAAGGGGAAACTATAACTACTTGCCTCAAACCATCACTGTGAAATAGACACTGGCAATTCTATAGTGTTTGGTTCCAATAAGACAAAAATAAACACAAATTACATCCATTTAACTTTTATTTTAAATCATCTGCTGGGATCCTGGTCTTCTTCTAGCACCATAATTATGTATCAGTTAACAATCCAAGTTAGGAAGATTATAGGTATAATTTAAAGCAATAAAATGACTGGGGAACATTTTCTATAATTGTCAATTGAAATGAAATCTTTAGAAACGGCTGAATGACTTTTGGCAAAGTTAAGCCTTGGCCAAACCAACTGAAGATGACTGGTGATGTATCCAGCTCTCCAGATCAAGTGTCTGTTACATTCTGGGCTCTGACTGCTGATTGCTAATGTGTCAATGATCTATCTGTTTAGCTACTCTAGTTTAGCTTACCTATCTACCTTAGTTTCCGGTGTTCCAAGATATTGGTGGGTATTGTCTGTTTCATTTAGGATACAGGTTTGGCTACAAGTGACAGAGACCCAAAATCAAATGGCCTTAAATAAAGATAGTTTATTTTTCTTTACTGTCAAAGTTCAAGATGGTTTAAGAACTCTGTTTTACTAAGTCATCAGGGACTTTTGCTTCCTCCTCATAGTCCGAGATAACTTACCTCCAGCTCTAGATTCCACCAGCACAGAGGAAGAAAGTGAGGGCCTGCCCTATCCCTTCAAAAGCACATCCTGAAAGTTACACACATCGCTACTGCTTATATCCCATCAGCTGTAAGTAGATCACATTGTCACACCCAAATGCAAGGGAGCTAAAAATTATTGTCTCTATTTTGGTTGGCTGTGTGCTCAAATAAATGAACAGATTTTCTATTACTGCAGAAGGAGGGGAGAATAGATATTAGGAACCGACTAGCGGTTTTTGGCTAAATATTGTATTAAACACCCGCTCATCCTCAAGATCAATGCTATATACTAGTGGTTTTCAAAGTGTGGTCTCTGGGCTAGAAGCATCAGAATCACCTGAGAACTTGATAAAAATTCAGATTCTTCCAACCTCCCCACCCTGCTGAATCAGCTCCTGAATCAAAAACTTGAATTGGTCAGGCATGGGGGCTTATGCCTATAATCTAAAACTTTGGGAGGCCGAGGTAGGAGGATCACTTGAGCCTAGGAAAAGACCAGCCTGGGCAACATAGTGAGTCTCCCATTTCTCCAAAAAATTTTAAAAATTAGCTAGGCATGGCCGTATGTGCCTATAGTGCCAGCTACTTGGGAAGCTGAGGCAGGAGGATTGCTTGAGCCCAGGAGTTGGATGCTGCAATGAGCTATGATTGCACCACTGCACTCCAGCCTCGCTGACAGAGTGAGACCCTGTCTCTTAAAAACAAACAAACAAAAGAAGAAACTCTGGAAGTGGAACCTAGCAAGGTGAGATTTCACAAGCCCTCCAGGTGCTTCTGACGCCTGCTAAAGTTTGAGAACCACTGGTCTAGTAGGGAATGCTTTTCTAAACAGCCAGATGGGAGGCTGGGCATTAGAGGAGGAAATGAGTCAGGAAGGCCCAGAAGCAGTCAGCTCCTCACCCTTGACTGCTGTGGTCCTTTGTAAAGTCACTCCCTGTAAATTCCTCTTCCAGAGGCTCTGCTGGGTGGCCCAGCAGCCATGGCCATGTTGTTTGGTGGGAAGATTGTGGGATTATGAGCGGCCTTTCCCAGCAGCATACTTCATCCTTTTGTGACCTATTTTTTCTGTTATATAAAATGAATTGGAGGTAGGGAGAGAGAGCAAATGACCTTGATGATCTCCTCCAGCCCTGCCACCTGACAGTTCTGTGCCCTGCTGGCTCCCTAGAGTCATGGTTTTGTCCTTTCCCACCAGCGGTGGAGATGGTGGAGTTGGGAGCTTAAAAGAAAAGACCCCAGAGTCAAACAGAGTTTGGGTTTGAACCAAGGCTCACTTGCTGGATGCGTGACCTTTGGCAAGTTGCTTAATTTCTCTGGGTCTCAATTTCTTCACCTATAAAGTAAGGATAATAAAGTCATCCTCACTGGACAGTTTGGGGATTTAATGAGGTGTATGTTTGTGTGTAAAACACATAGCATAATGCCTGGCATGAAGTAAATGCTAAGTAAATGTAGCTATTGCCATGGTGTGCATTTTGTAGGTCATTGGGACACACATCATCTGGACAACTGTTTCTTTCCACATACCTGTCTTTATTAATCCCTCACACAAAGACAGGCCACGTATTTGTTTTCTCTTTTGTGAGGTCTTACAAACGTCAGTCAAGAGAGACAAAGTTGATACATAATTTTTCTGGAAATCTCAAGCCATCCTGACATAGAAAAAGGCACAGCTCCATTCGTAATGCTGCCTCACTCACGGACATCTCCAGACTCAGACACATCTCACTTGAGCCTTCTGTGTAAGGGAAAGGCAGCTTTATTCCTATTTTCCAGGTAAGGAAACAAAAGCTCAGGAAGATTAGGTAGCTGAAACAGGATCACCCAACAACTTAATGGAGAGCTTGGACTCAGACACTCATGTCTGAGTTAGATGTCTCCACAGAAACCAAGGTTTAGCTATCTTGTAAAAAAAAAATCTGTTCTTGGCTGGGTGCGGTGGCTCATGCCTGTAATCCCAGCACTTTGGGAGGCCGAGGCGGGCAGATCACCCGAGATCAGGAGTTCGAGACCACCCTGGCCAACATGGTGAACCCCCGTCTCTACTAAAAATACAAAAAATTAGCTGGGCTTCGTGGTGGGCACCTGTAATTCTGGCTACTCAGGAGGCCGAGGCAGGAGAGTTGCTTGAACCCAGGAGGCAGAGGTTGCAGTGAGCCGAGATTGCGTCACGGCACTCCAACCTGAGCGACTGAGTGAAACTTCATCTCAGGAAAAAAAAAAGTTCTTTTCTGTTCCTCCCAATAGCCTATAAACTCCTTGCATCTCCCAGTCCTCACATTACCTTTGGATCTCCAGCACCTAGCCTGGCAACTGGCACAGAGTGATGCTAAATAAATGTTTGCTGAATGACAAATGAAGGAAAGAAATAAAGCCTATGGATTCTCTGCACTCTATGCATGACTTCTCTTTTGCAAGTGTTTGGAATCATGGCACAAATTTTATTGATGGAAAAGCTTCCTTTGCTGCTCCTGGGAACGTGGCTCAGCCTGCTCGTCACTGGTCCATTGCTTGCCAGCATGGAATGGTAGATGTGGCAAGGCAGGTATCTAATTCTCCACTGCCTTCCCTCCTCCTCCCTTCCTCAGAGACTCCCCAGGCCCAGCGGTTCCCTTATGGTCCTAGAGTTACTTTTATAGGTGCTCTGCAGAGCAGATGTCCCTGAGTGGGCATCCAGCTTCTCATACTATAATGCCTTTACCAAAACGACTAAGTACACTGCTGACATCCCTCAACCCCTAATATGGGGGAAGGGAAAAGATGAATCAATGTAATGGGAGAATTCTGCCTCTCAGACCTCACACTCTCCCTCTCCCCATTCACCGCCATAGATTACCCACCCCCACTCTTCACTGTCAACATTGGTGCCTGTCAGCTGGTGGTTAGACACTTGAACAGACTTTGCCAATTAGAGAAGTCACACCTCTTGGTTGGCAGGCGCACACTATTGTGCCTGGGCTCCCAACAGGGAGCCATATAGCTTTTGGGCAAAGGATGTGCCAGGAAGGAATAAGAGAGTGCCCCTGAGGGCAACTGGCGTCAGGTGGGAGGCCCCGTCTGAAAGCTGCTCTCAGGTAAAGACACACGATGAGCTGTCATTTTCTGTGGGTTTGATTTGGATCTATTGTTGCTCCACCCCAAATCTTCTTGATTTATTCAGGGGGAGGGTACACTGAGTGTGTCTTGGCAGCATTAAGACCCTTCTGTTGTTCTTTTGTTCCTTATTACTCCTCCCCTCCTCCTCCTCCCTTTTTGGTGAACTCTGAGTTTTGCTGTTTTATACTGGGAAACCGAACCGGGGAAGTAATAGTAGCAACTCCTTGACAGTTCCGAGGGGCTTAGCAAAGCCCTCTCACATCACGATATCATTTGATCTCCAGGACAATTCTGAGTGAAGTCACGATAATAGGTGGTGGTATTTTCATTTTAGGGATAAAGACACTGAATTCCAGGAGGATTAAAGGACTGGTCTTCTACATGGTGGAGAAAAGACAAAAAAAGGTGGATTGAGAATTTGACTGTTAATCCTGGTAGTCCACAGCCTAGCTGCATGTCTTGGATTACTCAATTACCTCTTTGTCGTTGACTTTCTCCTCTGCAATTCCAGGGATCTTGTAGTCTTGTTGGACTTCAAGAGTCTTTACTTCCAAGTTCATTTAGTTTATAGTGACCTAAATGAGATTAGATCACCATGAGACCAAGTCCTACCACAGAAATTGGTCCTTCAATGACTTCATCTTTTCTTCTTAATTTTAATGACAAATTTAAAACACACATAAAAGATAAGGGAGAAAAGTAGAAGGAACCCTCAGTGCTGTCACCCAGCTTTGACACTGATCATTTCATCTATCTTGTTTCCTCTGGACTTCTTTAAAAAAAATCTGCAGTATTTTCTCTTTTAACATTTCATTTTACAACATTTTTAAAAATTGATAAATAAAATTGTATACAGTTAGTATGTACAGCATACAACATATTTGAAATATGTGAAATAACGTGAAGTAATACACATGTTAATTAGCTCAAGTTAATCTTTGGAAAGGTTTCCACCATGCGGAAAGGTTAACTTGAGCTAATTAACATGTGTATTGCCTCACATAGTTATTTTTGTGTAGTGACAACACTTAAAATCTACTCTTTTAGCATTTTTCAAGAGTACAATATGTTGTTATTAACTTAGTCACCATTTTGTACAATAGATCTCTTGAAATTACTCCTCCTATCTAGCTGAAATTTTGTGATCTTTGAACACTATCTCCCCAACCCCCCTCTCCCTGGTGATCACCATTCAAATCTGCAGTATTTTAAAGTAAATCCCAGCTATCACGTTACTTCACCAATACAAAGTCCAGTACTCATCTTTACACAATAGGGATGTTTTTTATTTGTTATTTTTAAAATTATACTTGAAGTTCTGTGCAGCACGTGCAGGTATGTTACATAGGTACACATGTGCAGAATGTGCAGGTTTGTTACATAGGTATACATGAGCCATGGTGGTTTGCTGCACCCAATAACCCGTCACCTACATTAGGTATTTCTCCTAATGCTATCCCTCCCCTAGCCCCCCACCCCCTGACAGGTCCCAGTGTGTGTTGTTCCCCTCCCTGTGTCCATGTGTTTTCATTGTTCAACTCCCACTTACGAGTGAGAACATGCAG
Source organism: Macaca fascicularis (assembly GCF_037993035.2). Classification (NCBI taxonomy): domain Eukaryota; kingdom Metazoa; phylum Chordata; class Mammalia; order Primates; family Cercopithecidae; genus Macaca; species Macaca fascicularis. The sequence continues at coordinate 15,975,310 of NC_088378.1, forward strand.
TGTTTGGTTTTCTGTTCCTGTGTTAGTTTGCTAAGAATGGTGGTTTCCAGCTTTATCCATGTTCCTGCAAGGGACATGAACTCATTCTTTGTTATGGCTGCATAGTATTCCATGGTGTATATGTGCCACATTTTCTTTATCCAGTATACCATTGATAGGCATTTGGGTTGGTTCCAAGACTTTGCTATTGTGAATAGTGCTGCAGTAAACATACCACCATACCATTATCACACCCAACAAAATTAACTACCATTCCTTAGTAGTATCTATTACTCACATTATATTCAAATTTTCTGATTGTCTTAAAGATGTCTTTTTTATAGTTGGTTCACTTGGATCAGGATGTAAACAAGGTCCATACGTCATATTTGGTTATCTCTCTTCTGTCTCTATCATTTCACTGCTCCTTCTTTTCTTCTTCTCATGCTATTGATTTGTGGGAGAAAGCAGGTCATTTGTCCTGGAGAATGTACCATATTTGAAATTAGCTAATTGCTTCTCTGTTGTGTCATTTAACTTGCACGTCTGCCCTCTGTATTTCTTGTAGATGGGGAGGTAGGTTTAGAGGCTTGATCAGATCCTAGTTCAAGTTTTTAACTTCTAGGTGGTGCTCTGCATATAAAGTCTGGTTGGCCATTTTTAGTGATTCTGAGACTGAGACTGATTAGAGGATTCAGATATTATCAAAGGGATTTCTCTATTATAAATGAACTCATTTTTTATTTGCAGTTTTCTTTAGCCTACATGTTAACGGATCCATCAAAGTTTTAAAAGTGTGTCTGTCTTTATCCTATTCTCTTTCATCTTTTTTAGCTTTTTCCTGTTTTCCATGATAGATACTCATTTTCTTCCTCTCTCACTACTAAAGTATTAAGGAAAAATGAGAAGCAGTATGCTTTACAAAAACCTCAGACATATAGCCAGACATTTGATTTGCCATAAGGACAATCTGCTACTCATTACAACAGTTATTGAGACTAATTAATTTCGTGTTGCTGTTTTGTAAGATTCTTGGTTGAAATTCTTACAAGTAATTGAAAATGTATACTTGGATAAATTATGTAAATGAAGGGCCTCAGAGAAAATGATCAACAGTGTTCTCAGGAATGCAGCTAAGGACTTTTTTTTTTTTTTTTTTTTTTTTCCAGTTAAGGGTTTTTAAACCATTCTTTTGCTTAGCATGCATGCTTCTGCTTTTATTTTCTTTCCACACCAAGACATGAACACACTCTAGGGGGTAACAGGCTAGAAGCAGGCAGGGCCAGCTGGACAGGGGCATGTGTCACTGGGAGGCATTGCTGGTCTCACCTGCAGTGGAATTACATACTATGAAGGGCACAAATGAAGTCTGAGTTGTATCCGTCACATGTGCATCATCATTTATCACTTTAGATCAGGGACAGCGAGACACCTCTCAGGACACATGCTGTTATAAAGGAAGCAGTAGGAACCTGTCAGAATGCTTTCTAGTGCTCTGTAGTTACAGTGGGTCTTACCCAAATTTACATACATTCACACCGCTGTAGCAACATGCTTTTTAAGAGAAGTCCTATTACAGTAATAGATAGTTGAAGCTGGCTTTTAAAATATAATACTGTTCTTTGTACCAGCCTGCCAGACTGGTTCCCTAGCTACTTGCCTTTCCTTAATTGCTTCTTCCTTCTTTTCTTTTAAGCCTGAGCTCTACCTTTTACAACTAATGTGTGAGGCATTGAAACTCTTGAGCCTCAGATGCTTGTGCCTTGCATTGGAGTTAAAATAATACATACCTGGGGTAAGCATTAAGGAGATAGCGTATCTTTGAAGGCCTTGTAAACTGGGTGGCACTGTACATTTGAATGGTGTTGCACTTGGCTCTTATTCTACCAAAACTTGACTTTAAAACCCCTTGAGATCAAGAGCGGTGGCTCACACCTGTAATCCCAGCACTTTGGGAGGCTGAGAAAGGGAGGACTGCTTGGGGCTAGGAGTTCCAGACCAACCTGGGATACACAACCAGTCCCTGTCTCTACTAAGACTTGAAAATAAATACATAAATAAATAGCCGGACTCTTAGTGGTGTGCACTTATAGTCCCAGCTACTAGGGAGGCTGAGGCAGGAGGATCACTTGAGCCCAGGAAGTCAAAGCTGCAGTGAACTGTGTGGTGAGAGAGGAAGAAAATCAGTATCTACCATGGAAAATAGGAAAAGTCTAAAAAAGATGAAAGATAATAGGATAAAGACAGATACATTTTTAAAATTTTGATGGATCTGTTCATGTGATGGGGTCACTGCACTCCAATCTGGGTGACAGAGGGAGACTCTACCTCAAAACAAACAAACGAACAAACGAACAAAACCAAAAAACAAACCCTTTGGTAGCTCTCCCTTGCTTATGATGTGGTACAGACGCTTTAAAGTGCTTATAAGGTCTACAGGATCCAGCCTCTCTTTCCTTGCCAGCCTTATCTCTCCCCAACCTGGACTCTCTGTCAAAACCTCCAGTCGTGTGCTGTACTTTCTCGTCATCCTGGCTTTGCATGTGCTGTTTCATTGGCTTAGATCATTGTACTTCACCTCCTTCTCTGTGCTTGGCTAATGCAACCCCCACCTTCTGTTTCTGTTAGATACTCCTTCATCTGGGAAGCTTTCTCTAATTTCTGAAAACTGTAGGGCACTATCAGAGAGCACTTATCACTCATGTTGTAATTCTATTTACTTGTGTTGTGTGTGTTTTTGGGGGTAGAAATCATTGCTGAGAGAATTGTCTTTGTGGCTCAATATCCTAGCTCAGTGTGTAGCACATAGTTGCTGCCCCATTTACTTGCTGCATAGTTGAATACACACTAAGCTCCAACCCTACTTTCTTTTTGGCAAATTGATGTCTTCTTTCTCCAGCTTATTTTTCATACCTTAGAATGATCACCTCATCGTGCTCCGTCTTGTTTCCTGTAGTGTTCAGTTTAGTATCTTATTATATATAATCTTATTCTCAACTTTCTGTATTCATCTTGCTATTATTCTGAGTCCCAGTGTAGGTAGACCAGGAACTCAACCCCTATTATATTAGTTGTCTATTGCTATGTAATCAATTACCCTAAAATTTAGCAGCTTAAAACAACAATGAATGTTATCTTACAGTGTTTCTATGGAGCAGGAATCCAGGAGCAGTTTAGCTGGGTGGTTCTGGCTCAGGATCTCTCAGGAGGTTGCAGTCAGTATGTTGGCCAGGATTGTAGTCATCTGAAGGCTCGACTGGGGCTGGAGGAAACTGCTCCTAAGATGGCACACTCACCTGGCTGTTGGCTAGAGGCCTCAGTTTCTTCCTGACAGCTGGCAGGAGGCCTCAGATCCCTGCCATATGGAATTCTCCATAGAGTGTTTCAGGCAGCCTCACAACACACAGCTGGCTTCCCCCAGAGTGATCCAGAGAAAGAGTACAAGGGAAGCTGCAGTGCCTTTTGTCTTCAAAGTCTCACACCATCAATTTAGCTTGTTTTTGTTTATTTAAAAATGAGTCACTGCTCTAAGTGCTTTGCTTGTATTACCTCATTTGATCCCCACAAGAATCTGAGAGATCATCTCATATTCAGATGGTGAAACATATCCCAAAGCTAGATTTATCTAAGGTCTCTCAAAAAGGGCATAGAACCAAAATTCTGATGTGTCTTTGGATTCATTACCCTTTTCACTATGAGTGAATGACATGCCTCAGAGAGTAGGTTATGCACTAGGAGAATTTGAGCACATAGTGTGTGTCTATTTATAATCACATAAATATAAATGTATGACAACTGCAATAGATGAAAATCATAGGCCATATACTTCTTAACATCTGTAAAAACACAGAAAAAAGAAACAAAGATAATAGGAAATTTATTTTCAAATTTACTTGGGAACTTGCTCAAATCCAGTAGAAATTACCTTTACCTTTTCCGTTTTATTTAGGAAACAGTGCCATCCACCTTATGTTTAAGTTTGAGGGTTTCTGGGTTCAGTTCTTTGCCCTTCCATTGAAACATTTATTTTATTAAACATATATAGTACTGTTCTGCTTTCATTAAGTTTATTAGCTTCTTATTAAATACTCTAATCCTCATAACAGTCCTAGGAGAAGGCACCAGTCCTCATTTTATTGATGAGGAGCTAAACTGCAAAGAAGTTAAGTAACCTGCCAAGGTTACATGGCTAATGAGGTCAGAGTCAGGATTTGAACCCGGGCAGTCTGGCTTCTGTGCTCACTACTTCACCTCCTCACCATGTCACCTCTCCCATCTGTGCAGGTCAAGAAGTCAAAGTCTGCAGCTCTGCAAATGTATTGGAATTCTGGATAAAATGAGCCTGATGTATTATTGACTTTCTTGGTGGAGAAAACCATTCTCTCCCTTCACATTGGTGAATTCTTGTACTCTGCAATTAAAGCGTGTGCCAGTTCTCGGTAAGCACTCAGCATTGTGGAATGAATTGTGTTGTTCCAGACAGAAGGCCCATCAGAGTCCTGGGCTTCCCATGGATGCAGGCTCCTTGATGTAGACTTTCATACCTTTGCTCAGCGTCTGTCCCAGGCAGCCAGCCAGTGTCTTACACTTCTTCTCAGTGGTAATTATGAGGTAGCATTCTTAGAGGAAGTGGTGAAAGTCACTTTCAGTAGTGGTAATGATCATCTTCCTCTCTCCTTTTCATCTCCTTGCTGCTCCTCATCTATTTGGTATTAAAATAGTACTTACATTTAAAGGGGAGATACTGTGATGTTTGTGTCTATCTCTGCTTATTGGCTGCCTCAGCAAGAGGGGGACTGACCTTCCCGAGGTGCATACCAAGGTTAACATTCCTAGAAGGCATTTTTTTTCATTTAGTGGACACTCTTCTAATTCATCAGGTCAACAGGATTCCTATTAACATTAAACACACCTCAGGTGGGGGAAATAATGCTTCTGAGTAGATGACAGAAGGAAATCTCCCCTAATTCTTGTTAGACTAATAAATATTCCTTTTTCATACAGTGTTGAAACTGGGAGATCCTTAGAGATGACCAGAATGAGGACCTCATGTGAAGGGTAAGGAAACTGGTGTTCAAAGAGTTTGAAGGACTTGGTCAAAGAACATAAACTGTGATCCTCCAGATTCACTGTCTACCCTCCACTCTGGTCTCAGCCCAGGAAACTGATCCATCGAGGCTGTATCAATAGACACCCTCACTTTCTGACTTGCCCAAAGGGATCTTTGGCAGGAGATGAGAAGAAAGAACAGGATGAGGTTAGTTTTTTTTATTTCCTTGGCTCTCTCCCTGCAATGTTGCCTCAAATTGACCGTATCCCTCCACCCAAAGGCACAGTTCCTCTGAGAGGCCCACTAGACAGACTTTCCTCCTGGGTACCAGTAACTTCTCCCTCCCCTATCCCTCTGGGTCTAGAGCTGCCAACTGCTTCACTGTTACTCACCCTGGATTGTTGCATGATCCCTTGTGATTCCCCTGTCCTTAGAGAAATCATGTAACTTATTATCCAAGCTGGGGCACCATTGAGAATAAAGGTAGTTGTCATGCGCGTCCGTGTGAAGAGACCACCAAACAGGCTTTGTGAGAGGAATAAAACTTTTTAATCACCTGGGTGCAGGCGGGCTGAGTCCGAAAAGAGAGTCAGCGAAGGGAGATAAGGGTGGGGCCGTTTTATAGGATTTGGGTAGGTAAAGGAAAAGGGGGGTTGTTCTCTGGTGGACAGGAGTGGGGGTCACAAGGTGCTCAGTTGGGGAGCTTTTTGAGTCTGGATGAGCCAGGAAAAGGATTTTCACAAGGTAATGTCATCACTTAAGGCAAGGACTGGCCATTTTCACTTCTTTTATGGTGGAATGCCATCAGTTAAGGCGGAGCAGGGCATTTTCACTTCTTTTGTGATTCTTCAGCTACTTCAGGCCATCTGGGGGATGCGATGGCTTGGCTTGGGCTCAGAGGCCTGACATTCCTGCCTTCTTATATTAATAAGAAAAATAAAACAAAATACTGTTGAAGTGTTGGGGCGGCGAAAATTTTTTGGGGGTGGTATGGAGAATGGGAGATGTTTCTCAGGGCTGCTTCAAGTGGGATTAGGGGTGGCGTGGGAACCTAGAGTGGGAGAGATTAAGCTGAAGGGAGATCTTGTGGTAAGGGGTGATATTGTGGGGTTGTTAGAAGAAACATTTGTCGTATAGAATGATTGGTGATGGCCTGGATATGGTTTTGGATGAATTGAGAAACTAAACGGAAGATACAAGGCATGAATAAAAGAAGGAGAAAAAAACAGGTATTAAAGGACTAAGAATTGGGAGGACCTAGGACATCTAATTAGGGAGTGCCCAGCATAGCCCTGCCAGCAAAGGCTATTTATTTACTTTAAGAGGGAATTTTGAGTGGAGATTTGGGATAGCACCAGGAGATATCAGCTGTGATGGCTTGGAGAAACAGTGCAAACCAGCAGTGTAAACACAAGTAGGGCATTTATGAGTATTTGAGAACGGTGAATAGGAGTATGACTAGACAGAAGATAGTAGGGATGATAAGTTTTTTGGGGTGCAGTCCAAGTTGGTCTGGTGTCTGGAATGAGACTGGGACCTAATAAAAAGAAGTGTCCACACAGGAGTTCAAATGGGCTGGAACCTGTAGCATTCCGAGGACAGGCCTGAATTCTGAGAAAGGAAAGTGGTAAAAGTATTGTCTAGTCCTTTTTAAGTTGGTGACTGAACTTGGTGAGGTGTGTTTTTAAAAGACCATTAGTCCATTCTACCTTTCCTGAAGATTGAGGATGGCAAAGGATATGAAGGTTTCACTGAATACCAAGAGCCTGAAAAACTGCTTGGGTGATTTGACTAATAAAGGCTGGTCCGATATCAGACTGTATAGTGGTGGGAAGGCCAAACCAAGGAATTATGTCTGACAGAAGGGAAGAAATGACTGCAGTGGCCTTCTCAGACCCTGTGGGAAAGGCCTTTACCTATCCAGTGAAAGTGTCTATCTAGACCAAGAGGTATTTTAGTTTCCTGACTGGAGGCATGTGAGTAAAGTCAATTTGCCAGTCCTGGGCAGGGGCAAATCCCTGAGCTTGATGTGTAGGGAAGGGAGGGGGCCTGAATAATCCCCAAGGAGTAGTAGAATAGCAGATGGAACACTGAGAAGTGATTTCCTTGAGGATAGATTTCCACGATGGAAAGGAAGTGAGAGGTTCTAAGCGGTGGGCTAGCAGCTTGTAACCTACATGGAAGAGGTTATGAAATGACGACAGAATAGAATGGGCCTGTGAGGCTGGAAGGAGTTATTTTCCTTGGTCTAAGAACCATTTGCCTTGTGTGGGAAGAGATTGATAGGTGGAAGTTTCAGAGGGCTAGGCTAAAACAGTAACATCATTTGGACAGAAAGGCTACAGGATGCGGCACTGGCTCTTGAGTAAGAATTCTGTCCGCACTAACCATGCCTAGGAAGGAAAGGAGTTATTGTTTTGTAGAAGGGATTGGGGTTTGGGAGATTAGCCTGACATGATCAGCAGGGAGAGTAAGTGTGTGTTTATGAGAATTATGCTGAGATACGTAACAGATGAGGAAGAAATTTGGGCTTGACAGAAGTAATGGGGCTGTGAGGCCTTGCAGCAGTACAGCCTAGGTAATTTGCTGAGCCTGATGGGTGTCAGGGTCAGTCCAAGTGAAAGCGAAGAGAGGCTGGGATGAAGGGTGTAAAGGAATAGTAAAGAAAGTATGTTTGAGATCCAGAACAGAATAATGGGTTGTGGAGGGAGGTATTGAGGATTGGAGAGTATATGGCTTTGGCACTACGGGGTGGACAGGCAAGACAATTTGGTTGATAAGGTGCAGATCTTGAACTAACCTGTAGGCCTTGTCTGGTTTTAAGACAGGTAAAATGGGGGAATTGTAAGGGGAGTTTACAGGCTTTAAAAGGCCATGCTATAGCAGGCGAGTGATAACAGGCTTTAATCCTTTTAAAGAGTGATGTGGGATGGGATATTGGCGTTGAGTGGGATAAGTGTGATTAGGTTTTCATGAGATGGTAAGGGGTGCATGATCAGTCACCAAGGAGGGAGTAGAGGTATCTTATAATTGTGGGTTAAGGTAGGGGGATATGAGGGGAGGATGTGAAGGAGGCTTTGAACTGGGGGAAAAGGCGGCAATGAGGTGTGGCTGTAGCCTAGGAATAGTCAGGGAAGCAGATAATTTGGTTAAAATATCTTGGCCTAATAAGGGAACTGGGCAGGTGGGGATAACTAAAAAGGAGTGCATAAAAGAATCTTGTCCGAGTTGGCACCAGAGTTGGGGAGTTTTAAGAGGTTTAGAAGCCTGGCCATCAACACCCACAACAGTTATGGAGGCAAGGGAAATAGGCCCTTGAAAAGAAGGTAATGTGGAGTGGGTAGCCTCCGTATTGATTAAGGAGGGGACGGACTTACCCTCCACTGTAAGAGTTACCCAAAGCATCTGTGATGGTCCAGGAGGCTTCTGAGGCGATGGGGCAGCGTCAGTCTTTAGCCGCTAAGCCTAGAATGTCTGGGAAGGAATCAGTCAGAGAGCCTTGGGCCAGAGCTCCAGGGGCTCTGGGAGTAGCTGCCGGGTGACTTGGACAGTCTGATTTCCAGTGGGGTCCCGCACAGATGAGACACGGCTTAGGAGGAATCCTGGGCTGTGGGCATTCCTTGGCCCAGTGGCCAGATTTCTAGCACTTGTAGCAAGCTCCTGGGGGAGGAGGTTCTGGAGGAACCTCTGGCAGCTGCGGTTCAGGTGTTTGGAGTTGTGTGCTGGAGATGTGGCTGGGGTTTGTCTCACAGTGGAGGCAAGGAATTGCAACTCAGAAATAAGTTGCTACTTGGCTACCTCTATTCTATCATTGTACACCTTGAAGGCGAGGTTCATTAAGTCCTGTTGTGGGGTTTGAGGGCCGGAATTTAATTTTGGGGGTTTTATTTAATGTCAGGAGCAGATTGGGTAATAAAATAAAATGCATACTGAGAATAAGTCGGTCTTCTGACCTTTCAGGGTCTAGGGCTGCAAAGCGTCTCAGGGTTGCTGCTAAACGGGCCATGAACTGGGCTGGGTTTTTCATATTTGAAAAAGAGCCTAAATGCTAACTGATTTGGGAGAGGTCGGATAAAGAAAAAGGAACATTAACCTTGACTATGCCTTTAACTCTAGCCACTTAAGAGGAAATTGCTGGGAAGGTGGGGGAGGGCTAGTCACAGAATGAAACTGTAAGCCAGACCAGGTGTGAGGAGGGAAGGTGATAAAAGGATTACAGGGTAGGGGAGCGGAGGCTGAGGAAAATTGGGACCTAGCTTGGCCTGGCGAGGAGGTCAGAGGTCAGATGGGTCTGTAGAAAAGGATGATTAGAAAGACTCAGCGACGCTTGGGGTTGGGACTGAGGGGACAGGCGGGAGGGAAAGAAGGAAGATTTGGGACGAGTTGCATTGGAAACAGAGGCTAGGGAGGGACTGATGTGAAAAAGAATGTCTGGACGTCAGGCACTTCAGACCATTTGCCCATTTTACGACAAGAATTATTTAGGTCTTGTAGGATGGAAAAAATCAAAAGTGCTGTTTTCTGGCTAGTTGGAACTACTGTTGAGTTCGTATTGGGTTCAAGTGGCATTGTAGAAGAAAATAAGGAATTTAGGTTTTAGGTCAGGTGTGAGTTGAAGAGGTTTTAAGTTCTTGAGAACACAGGCTAAGGGAGAAGAAGGAGGAATGGAGGGTGGAAGGTTGCCTATTGTGAAGGAGGCAAACCCAGAGAAAAGAGAGAGTAGAGACACAGAGAGAAGGAGTTCGGGGGTTCTTGCCCTCCAGAAAAGCGGGAAAGGGGTCAGGGTGCAGAAATAAGGGGTTGGGGCACAGAGATAAGAAGTTGGGGCATGGAAATAAGGGGTTGGGGATGCAAAGATAAGAGGTCGGGGTGCAGAAATAAGGGGTTGGGAGGTTCTTGCCCCCCAGAAAAGCAGAGAAGGGGTCGAGACAGGGAGAGAAGGGGTCAGGGTTCTTGCCCCTCCCCCAGAAAAGCGGGACTTGCCGCTAAGGGTGAAGGACAAAGGCAGGCGTCCCTGCGCGTGGTCAGACACCTCTGAAATGTGGGTGAATAATCAGAGAGGCATCCCTGCAATGATTAAACACCAAGGGAAGGCTGCCTTCCCGAGTCCGTGACCGGGGCCAGAGTTTTGGGTCCACAGATAAAACGTGTCTCCTTTTCTCTACCAAAAAATGAAAGGAATTAAAATTAAGAGAAGGGAGAGATTGAAAGGTGGTGCCAAGATTGAAGGGAGAAAAAGGTTGAGGGATAGAGAGAGAGGTTGGAGAAGAGAGTAAAAAGAGGCCGCTTACCCAATTTAAAATTGGTGAGATGTTTGCAAGATGTTCCTTGGGCTGGTGGGTCTGAGGACTGGAGGTCGTAGGTGGATCTTTCTCATGGAGCAAAGAGCAGGAGGATAGGGGATTGGTCTCCCAAGGGAGGTCTCCGGATCTGAGTCACGGCACCAAAATGTCATGTGCGTCCATGTAAGAGACCACCAAACTGGCTTTGTGTGAGGAATAAAGCTTTTTTTTTTTTTTTTTTTTTTTTTTTTTGAGACGGAGTCTTGCTCTGTCACCCAAGCTGGAGTGCAGTGGCTGGATCTCAGCTCACTGCAAGCTCCACCTCCCGGGTTCACGCCATTCTCCTGCCTCAGCCTCCCGAGTAGCTGGGACTACAGGCGTCCACCACCTCGCCCGGCTAGTTTTTTGTATTTTTTTAGTAGAGATGGGGTTTCACCGTGTTAGCCAGGATGGTCTCGATCTCCTGACCTCGTGATCCGCCCATCTCGGCCTCCCAAAGTGCTGGGATTACAGGCTTGAGCCACCGCGCCCGGCCCGGAATAAAGCTTTTTAATCACCTGGGTGCAGGCGGGCTGAGTCTGAAAAGAGAGTCAGCGAAGGGAGATAAGGGTGGGGCTGTTTTATAGGAGTTGGGTAGGTAAAGGAAAATTACAGTCAAAGGGGGGTTGTTCTCTGGTGGGCAGGAGTGGGAGTCACAAGGTGCTCAGTTGGGGAGTTTTTTGAGTCAGGATGAGCCAGGAAAAGGACTTTCACAAGGTAATGTCATCACTTAAGGCAAGGACTGGCCATTTTCACTTCTTTTGTGGTGGAATGTCATCAGTTAAGGTGGGGCAGGGCATTTTCACTTCTTTTGTGATTCTTCAGCTGCTTCAGGCCATCTGGGCATATACGTGCAAGTCACAGGGGATGCGATGGCTTGGCTTGGGCTCAGAGGCTTGACAGTAGTGTTATTAATTATTACACCAGAATAATAGGTAGAAACCACCTTGTCCTGTGCAACTGGGACTGATGGTCACCCTACCCACACCCACTCACATCTTTGTAAATAGTTCCCTTGTAAATAAAGGCTCCTGGAATTTGTCTAATTTGGGTGTGCCATTGATTCCCCATTGAACCTTGATGGATGCACAGCTCTAAAATCTACCTCTTATCATTTTCAAACCCATTCTTTTTCTATCATTTGATTTAGAAACTAGTAGTCATTTGCATAACTACTAGTATAAAATGAAACAATATTGTAACTGAAATGTGGTATTTTCCAAAGTGTGACACAAAACATAATTTTAGGTTATATGCTGATCAATATCTATTATTTTAAGTTATATGTTATTAGGGTGTGTTAGAAAAAAAATAGAATGGCACATAAGACCCGTGATTTCATGTATGGTACGTCTTTGCTTAGGACAAAGGCAAAGTAGAAATTAATTTTAGAAAGTAAGTTGATTTGAAGGAATATATTGAGTCTACAGTAAAGTAGGTTGTATTGAAATGGTTGCAAAGTACTCACAGTGTCTGGGAAGCACACTAATAGAGTTAGTTAACCCTGGGATACTATTATTAGAGGTCACAGTCGTTTTTCCTTCTAGTGTGCCAGCCTCTCCTGTGATCTATTAGTCTTTTTTTTTTTTAAAAAAAAATTATTGTAGCAAAATATACATAATATAAAATTTACCATTTTAACTATTTTCAAGTGTGCAATTCAGTAGCATTAGGCATTTTCACATTGTTGTCCAACCATCACCACTATCCATCTCCAGGACTGTTTGTATTTTTTTATTTTTCATTATACTTTAAGTTCTAGGGTACATGTGCACAAAGTGCAGGTTTGTTACATATGTATACATGTGCCATGTTGGTGTGCTGCACCCATTAACTTGTCATTTACATTAGGTATATCTTCTAATGCTATCCCTCCCCCTACCCCCTCCCCACAATAGGCCCCGGTGTGTGATGTTCCCCTTCCTGTGTCCAAGTGATCTCATTGTTCCATTCCCACCTATGAGTGAGAACATGCAGTGTTTGGTTTTCTGTTCTTGCAATAGTTTGCTGAGAATGATGGTTTCCAGCTGGATCCATGTCCCTACAAAGGACACGAACTCATCCTTTTTCATGGCTGCATAGTATTCCATGGTGTATATGTGCCACATTTTCTTAATTCAGTCTGTCACTGATGGACATTTGGGTTGATTCCAAGTCTTTGCTATTGTGAATAGTGCCGCAATAAACATACATGTGCATGTGTCTTTATAGCAGCATGATTTATAATCCTTTGGGTATATACCCAGTAATGGGATGACTGGGTCAAATGGTATTTCTAGTTCTAGATCCTTGAGGAATCACCACACTGTCTTCCACAATGGTTGAACTAGTTTACAGTCCCACCAACAGTGTAAAAGTGTTCCTATTTCTCCACATCCTCTCCAGCACCTGTTGTTTCCTGACTTTTTAATGATTGCCATTCTAACTAATGATTGCCATTCTAACTGGTGTGAGATGGTATCTCATTGTAGTTTTGATTTGCATTTCTCTGATGGTGAGTGATGATGAGCGTTTTTTCATGCGTCTGTTGGCTGTATGAATGTCTTCTTCTGATAAGTGTCTGTTCATATCCTTTGCCCACTTTTTGATGGGGTTGTTTGTTTTTTTCTTGTAAATTCGTTTGAGTTCTTTGTAGGTTCTGGATATTAGCCCTTTGTCAGATGAGTAGATTGCAAAAATATTCTCCCATTCTGTAGGTTGCCTGTTCACTCTGATGGTGGTTTCTTTTGCTGTGCAGAAGCTTTTTAGTTTAATTAGATCCCATTTATCAATTTTGGCTTTTGTTGACATTGCTTTCGGTGTTTTAGACATGAAGTCCTTGCCCATGCCTGTGTCCAGGACTTTTTCATCACCCCAAATGGAAATAACTAAACAGTTACTGCTCATCACCTCCTCCCCTACATCTGAGTAATTACCATTCTACTTTGTCTCTCTATCAATTTGACTCCTGCAGGTATCTCATATTGTACCTCATTTAAGTGTAATCATACCATATTTGCACTTTTGTAATTGGTTTATTTCACCTAGCATATGTCCAAGATTCATCCATGTTGTAACATGTATCACAATTTTACTCCTTTTTAAGGCTGAATAATATTCCATTGCATGTATATACCACACTTTGTTTATCCATTCATCTGTTGATGGACAAAAGGCTTGTTTCCACCTTTTGGTTATTGTGAATAATGCTGCTATGAATATGGGTGTACAAATATATGTTCAAGTCCCTGCATCCAATTCGTTTGATATATATCCAGAAGTGGAATTACTGGATCCCATGGTAATTCCATGTGCAGTTTTTTTTTTTTTTGAGAAACCACCATCCTGTTTTCCACAGCAGCTGTATCATTTGACCTTCTGTCAGCCTTTACAAGTTGAGATTGGTTACATGGTGGCCTGAAGAGTGTAGCTGGGACTATGCAAACCCATCACTATGGGAAGGTAATTGAAAATGTAGTCACTGACAGTGGGTCAGGAGCGTCTCTCCTAACGAGGGGTAGGACATTCCAGAGTAAAAAAGACACTTGCGTGAGGGTGTATGTGTATGTGTGTTTATTGTTATCCAGGCTTAGCCAACATTTTCAGGTTATTATATCTGCTTGTGATTTACTTTCTCATTTCCTTATATATAACATGTTACTTTCATCTTCTCCCAAGAGTTCCTTTGAACTACGTGTATTTTGTGTAGTTTTGTTCTCATTTCATCATTTTCACACACACCCAAATTTCTCAAACATAATTTTCACTTCCGTTTCTGAAGCCAAATGCCTTGGTTGCAAATACCGCAGTGTTTACCCACCAACTTAAACTCCTGAGGGCAGGCAGGGCTTCTGCCTCTTGAGGACTGGGAGTGATCTGCCTTGTTCCAGTGCTCAGCACAGCCTGGGCACACACTGTATGGATGTGCACAAAGGAATCAATCTTTGATTTCTTGCATGAATGCCTGACACGAAGTAGGACCACAAAATAGGTCTGTTAAATAAAAGAATAGCTCACCCAATATCTTCAACTCAATAAACAGAGAGATGATCAGATGCTACTGATAGCTGTGTAATTTTGAGGAAAGTACCTGTCTACAGTGTCGTCACCTCTACAGAAGAGATCCTGTATTTTGCTCTTAGAGATGGTGAAAGAATTTATATGGAATACTTGATATGAATGGAATGCCTTGAGGTTATTGGAAGAGGAAGGATCTGTTTTCAGAAAAGACAGAATCTAGAAAGAATGCTATGTTGGAGAAAGGAAATATTGCTTTGGCAAATCGTGTATTTTACATTAAAGTGACATCATGTAAGTAAAGGACTCAGTCTAGTCTCTGGCACAAAACAAGCACTTAGTAAATACTTTCTGTAATTTTTAGTGATTATTTTGCAAAATTCCACTCTCATATTAGGCAATAAATTCAAGAATTGATTTGTCATCGTTTTATTGAAATGGAGTGTGATGGCCTATTTGGAGTGTTATGTACTCATTGTATTATGTTGTATTTATATATAACCACATAAAAATAAATAACCCACGTGGATACATAGGTGTAGGGTTTGTGTGGGGCCAGGGGGATGGGGCTTGCTATGGAAGATGCAGCAGTAGGATGTTAAAGAAGACAACAGGTTGAGAAATAACCCATTCAGGAAACTTGACTTATTTGCATTCTGAGGTTTTTTTAATTACAAAAATAAAATTTCTTGTTATAAAAGCACCATCTGTCCAATACAGAAGAATTAAAAAATACAGATGAATAAAGAAAAAAGGGAAGTACTGTGCCTAAAACCCCATGACAGTGGACAGCTGTTAAGTTCACCTTTCCCCTGACCCACTCCCTGGGGCACTGTGGCTCTTCTACTGCATGTGGTCCTGGTCTCGCTGCAACACCAATTACAGTGACCTAGTCTGGGTCAATCCAGACTCTCTCTCTTGGAGATCTGAATCTGAGGGAGTTGAAAGCAGAAGGACACACACACACACACACACAAGATTGAGTTGACTTTTACCAATGGCATAGCTTAACAGAGATTGTCCTCTTATTTCTATTACCTGGATTCCAGACCCATCTGGTTTCTATCTGACCAAAGCCTGGTTGTTCAGCTTGTCTTTCCTTTCTCTAAGTTACTTCAGTTTCTTCCAGTAAAGTCTTCCCTTCCCACCAAGTTTGCCAGAGTTGGTTTCTATTGATTCCTAGCTGGTGTGTTCACCTAGAGACAATTACTGTTAACACCTTGGTTTAGATATTTTCACTCTTGCTTCCTATAGATTAATGTTATTAGCAAAAGGTATTCACACATGATACTAAATTTCATCTTATGTCAGTAAATAGAATTTCATCTCTATCTTCTTAATGGTTGCATGACATTCCATCATATGTGCCGTGTCAAAATACAACTAATCTCCTGTGGAACACTTAGATTGCACTCAGTTCTTCAGTATTAGAAATGGCTAAAAGCTTGCATACATTCGTGGTCATTTTAGGATAAATTCCAAGACATGTAATTATTGAGGTGAAGGGTAGGGGCATTTTACAGACTTTAGATAAAAGCTGTCAAGTCTTTCTGGAGGTATGTTTTCTATCACGGTGTACTCCATTGACTAATACTATAAAGGCAATGACTACAGTCATGCGTTGCTTAATGACAGGGCTACGTTCTGAGACACGCATCCGAGAAATGTGCCATTAGGCGATTTCATCATTGTGTGAACATCATAGGGTGTACTTACACAAACCTACGTGGTATAGCCTAATACACACCTAGGTTATTTGGTATAGTCTGTTGCTTCTAGGCTATGAACCTGTATAGCATGTTCCTGTACTGAATACTGCAGGCAATTATAACACAATGGTAAGTATTTGTGTATCTGAACATATCTAAACATAAAAAGGTACAATAAAAATATGGCATAAAAGATGAAAAATGATATACTTGTACAGGGCACCATTATAATCTTATGGGGCCACCACTGTATACGTGATTTGTCATTGACTGAAACATTGTTATGCAGTCTGTTACTGACTGTATGTCCGTTTTTATCATTGCGCTCTCAGCACAGTGCCTGGTGCACAGTAAGCACTCATGTTTGTTTACTGAATAATAAGCATTTATTGTGTACTTTCTATGTGCTGGATACTGGTGTGTGTATTCATCAATGACTGCAATGCTTATTTACAAATAAGTTAAATAATCCACCTAGAGACCTTATCTACGTCCATTTGGGTTGCTGTAACAAATTATCATAGACTGGGTGGCTTTAACAACAAATCTTAATTCAGTTCTGGAGGCTGGGAAGCCTAAGATGAAGGTGCCAACGGATCTGGTGTCTGCTGAGGAGCCGTTTCTTGGCTTGCAGGTGGCCAACTTCACGTTGTTTCCTCACATGGAGGAGGGAGGAATCATCCCTTTTGTGTTCTTATAGGACACTAATCCCATTCCACCCTCATGACCTCCCAGAGGTCCCACCTCCTGATACCATCACTTTAGGGCTTAGGATTTCACCATATGAACTTGGGGCGGGACGCATTCAGTCCATTATGGCCCTGCTAAGAAATGCCAGAGCAGGGACGGGGTGCTGCCAGTCCAGCTCCAGAGTCCACACACCTGATCAGGAAGCCCTTCCGTAACTGACTGAATGCATGACCCTTTACAGATCAGTTTACATGTAACTTCCTCAGGGATGGTTTTCCTGGCTCCTTAACTAGGTTTGATCTTTCTCTTATGTGCTGCTTAACACCTGTACCTCTCTTGCACAGTTATTTATTTAATGTTTCCCTTCTCCACAGTAGGACCATGAAAGTGGGAACTGTGTATATCTTGTTCACAGCTGCATTTCTAGTACCTAGGCCAAAGTCTGGCTGTGCTTAAGTATTTATTGCAGAGTTAGAGGAATATCAATGCCAATTGCACTCAGCTTATTTTTCTGATGTTCAGATGGCATGTTCAGATGGCCTGAGGTTCAGATGGCCTTTCAAGAGTGGAGTGCTAATATTAATTTCTATTTGAGGTAATGAACAAAAGAAAACCAGAGGGGCCACAAACTCCAGGCACTGAGCAATAATGTGAGCACCTATCGTCAATCTCTGCTGGGATTTAAGAAGCAACTTGCCAGGCAATAAGACACAAAAATGTACTACATCTATGTAATACTAACTTTTTGCACAAATATGTGAATATGTAATACTTTTATGCACAAAAAACATAATATCAAATATAAAAAGCACAATTGTTTACTAGAGTTCAAGAGCAGAACCGCAATTGTAGTGGAAGATTTTGATATACTTTTCAAAAAGTCTTTAACAGATCACAATAAGATGTCATCTCATACCAGTTAAGATGGCTACTGTGAAAACATTCAGACAGAAAATACCAACTGTTGGCAAGGCTATGAAGAAATTAGAGCCCTTGTGCATGGTTGGTAGGAATGTTAAATGGTATAGCCTCTATGGAAAACATTGTGGTGGTTCCTTCAAAAATTAAAAATAAAATTATCATATGATCTAGCAATTCTACCTCTGGGTATATACTCAAGATAATTGAAACCAGGGACTTGAACTGATATTTGTATACTCAACTCATGTTTATAGCAACATTGCTCACAGTAGCCAAAAGGTGTAAGGAACTCAAATGTCCACCAGTGATGAATGGATACATTAAAATGTGGTCTACAGATACAATGGAATATTATTCAGCCTTAGCAAGGAAGGAAATTCTGACACATGCTATGACATGGATCCATCTTGAGGACATTATGCTAAATGAAGGAAGCCAGTCACAAAAGGACAATATATTCCATGATTTTACTTATATGAAGTTCATATAAGTATATGAACTTGTTTTATTGTGCTTCACTTTATTACACTTTGCAGATATTGCCTTTTTTTTTTGAAATAAATGGAAACTTTGTGACAACCCTGCACTGAGCAAGTCTGTGGGTGCCATCTTCCCAACAGCATGTACCCACTTTGTGTCTGTGTCAGCATTTTTTAGCAATGAATTATTTTTTAATTAAAGTACGTACGTTTTTTAGACAGTGCTATTGCACACTTACAGTATAGTGTAAACCTAACTTTTATATGCCCTGGAAAACCAAAAATTTTGTGTGACTCACTTTATTACATATTTGCTTCATTGTGATGGTCTGAAACTGAGCCTACAATATCTCTGAAGTATGCTTGTACCTAAAATAGTCAAATTCCTAGAGGTAGAGAGAAGAATGAATGAACTGTGAGCTAACACGCTTCTGCTGTTTTTAGCCACTGCATTTCTGGTAGTTTTTTATGACAGCAATATAAAACAAATACACAGGACAATGGCAATGCATTTGGAGAGGGCAGTAACCTTTTCCAGCTGAGGGCATCAGGACACCTTCCCCCACTTTCCTTCCTTCCTTCCTTCTTTCCTTCCTTCCTTCCTTCCTTCCTTCCTTCCTTCCTTCCTTCCTTCCTTCCTTCCTTCCCTCCTTCCCTCCTTCCTTCTTCCCTCCCTTCCTTCCCTCCCTCTTTTCCATTCTTCATTTGGTTCTGTGAGCTGTCCAAGCATCTTACAATAAAATTCCCTCTTCCTGCTAAAGCCAGCAGATTTTTTCTGTTGCTTATAACCAAAAGAGCCTTAACATGAGGAGCTGTGGACTTGCATGACCTGTGGCAACATGTACCACAGTGTAATTCTGGTATTTGAAAATGTGGCTCTGTGAAGACTTTTGAGAGATTCAGTGAATTTTGGGAGGTCCTAGAACCTTAAATGGAGTAAAGATTATTGAAAAAATCTACTATTTTTGTTGACTACTTAAATTCACATTTGAAGGTACTATTTAGAGATGATGGACAAGAATATCAACTTTGGTCTCCAGATATGCCTACCCATGTAAATCCACACTACATTGTGCATAAATAGAAATACTTTGCAATTGGCCTGTCCGTTTGGTTAAGGCACAGCCTCTGAAGCTCCCTGGAAGCCTGAAGATGAGTTTACACTGGGTTAAAGCCAGGTCAAGCCAGAGCACGGTTGGCTGCTTCAGGCATTTGTGGGGCCAGAGGCCCCATGAGAGTGTCCCTACCCCCACCTAGCTCCAGCTGGCTGCCCACACAGTGGAGCACAGACCCCAGCAGGGACCCTGCCAACCTGGCTACTTGCCAGGCAGAGCGAGGGAACAGAATGACAGAGATGTCCAGGTGCAGACAGCTGGCTTGGCAGAGGAGGACTGACTGATTGACACAGAGGAAGAGGGAGGCAAGCCATGGGCCCTGTCCAGATCCTGGGAATCTGCCTATGCCTGGACTCCCAGGCTGCAGCGAAGAGTCACCCTGCATCCTTCAGGGTCAGTCAGAGGAGACGATGGCATGGCCTGCCAGCTCCCTTTGCACTCTGCTGCCCTAGGGTGGGACTGGGCGTGAAGCAGATGTAGGGAAGGGGGACTGAGCAGGGGGAAGATGCCTCCCTTTAACACTTAAACGTAGCAAAGAAAGTCCCTCTTGGTTTGTGCTTGCTTGGAGATGAGAGTAAGCCTGAGGTCCCTACACCTTCTCTCCAGATGTTTCCGGGTATGCCACAGAGTATTATAACCTTTTTCTCCAAAATAACATTCTTGGTGTGGAAAGCGTAACTGAGTTAGTTAGAGACAATGAAATACAGTCTTTTCTGGGTGGGGTCAGTGGAAAAAGAACGAGGACAAGGCCAAGGAAGGGGAGAAAGGACTGTGTGTAGCTGCGCCTAAGCAAGAAAAAAGAGCCACCGGGTCCTGGCCGTTCGCCTGAAGGAGCAATTCCGAAAAAGCAGAATGTACTTAGGTTTTGGGAGGGCTCTCCTTGGGCACAGAAACAGAAAACCTGAGTACTTGTAGGAGGTTGATGCGGTGCCCTGTTACCCACCCAGTGCAGGTGGGAAGTTGCCGGCTGGGCCTGGGAATCTAAGGACCGCCTGCCTGATGTCAGGTTGCCAGCCAAGCCTCCTGCATAATTAGGTGGACTTGGATAGAACCCAGCAAACTGATCTTACTTGCCTGTCTTTCTACACTCGGGTTTTGATTTTTTTTTTCTTTTCCTCCAACCAGTTTCTTTGGGGCTTAGTGTGTCGTTTATAGTATTTCTTCACAATGGGAAAGAAGTAATAAATTGGCTGATTCCTAGCTGAAAGTCAATCTTAGTATTCCATTGATAGGAAAACCTCTTATCTCCCCTCCTCTTTTCCCAAGAGAGTCTATATATTTGGCATTTTGCCATTTTCAGATCTTTCCCCAGGCTTTAAAGCAACTAGATAACCATCTTTTAAGATAAAGGATACATTCTTTGATGGCTAGACCAGAGAATAAAATATTTGGGATTTTTATTTTTTTGCTTCTGTTCATCTACTTAGAGTCTTTCAACAATTTACCTCCTCTGACATCAGTTCTTTTAAAAAATAGAGACCCTAATTCCAATCATTTTCTTCACAGTTCCAGAGGAGATGAATGTTTATGGACTACATAAACTAATTTTTTCTTCCACCCCTCTACCACCTCCACATACACGTAAATATTTCCTGCCATATCTGCTGTAGCCTGAACGTGCTCAGTCTGGCTTTAACCGTAGCATGTTTTGCTCCTTAAGGAAGAAAACAATTTCTTATTCACGGCCGACTTGGGTTGTCTCTTGCTCTCTGGTGCCTTTGATCCTTCAGCAGCCCTTCACTCTGCTGATCACAGCCTCCCCTGAACCATTTAAAAGGCTGAATGGGGCTTCTGACACCTGGTTCAACTTAGTGCTCTTAGACAGTTTCCCTGGGGATGCGTCCCTCTGACCCACTGAGTCAAAGCTTTCATCAGCCCCAGGGGCTCTGCCAGGGGACCGGCTCTTCTATCCTGCTCCAGCTCTAACACATTTGATTGAGAGCAACAACAGCGTGTATTGACGGGGAGGTGTCTCAGGATCTCAGAAATGGTGATTATGAAATCGTTGGTTTTGGTATAGCATTTTAGAAAGATTTTTAGTCATAAGAGAAATTAGTTTTGAAGTTGCTTTACAGATGGGGAAGGTGAAATGTCGGGAGTGGCTTGTCTCTGCTCTTGCTGACGGAGGGGGCTAAGGCAGACGTGTGTGAGGTTCAACATCCACTACTGCACATGGGAAGGGCCCTACCTCTCCCTGGCGTCCTCCTCTGCCTGAAGAATGAATCACTCAGGGTGTGCTACCCCTGTCCATGTGTGGGGGAGCCCGTGAGGGTGTGGCACCCCATTTCCCATGTTCCCAGGACAGTGGATAAATGATGGGGAAGAACAGTTTCACCCCCAGCTTCCGCATCACGCCTGGTCCATTGCAGGCACTGAAGACATATTTATTGAATTAATTTGATTTAGAGCCTGACTGTCTTGTTGACTGAGTCCAAGATTCCTCATCTGTGAAAAGAGGCTATTTCTTGCCCTAGCTGCTTCACAGGGTGGCTGTTGAGGATAAACGTGAAGGTGCCTGGATCATAAAACACATCACATGTTTAAGGCGGGTTTCTCGGGCACGGCTCTGTAAGGTCTTTGCCCTTGTTGGCCAGACAGTGAACATCATATTTAAAGACAGTTTGTAAACTCTCCCCAAAACTGCTGAATCACACATGTGTAAATTCACTCCCTCACGCTCTTTTTAGGCTGTCCTTTCACAGCTGGTTTCTCCGCCAGAGGATGAGCTTGGATGAGAGTCCAAATCACATTCTTCCCAATGCTTTTGTCTTTCTGCATTGCTGTTCCAAATTTCCTGCCCCTTTCAACATGTTTTTTTCTGAATCTAGACATATGTTTCAATGGTTGTAACATCCAAACGTATTACATATTACATATAAAAAATACATATTACAGATATAAATAACATATTATTTTTTATTGAGTTAAATGTGTCATGTTCTCAGTCTGGCTTTAACCCTAGCATGTTTTGGAAATTTAGGAAATTTTCTTATGAAATTTATTTCATGAATTAATATGTGTAATCTGACAAAAGGAGTGCCTGGCACGCAGCAAGTGCTATAAGGGAGTTAACATCTAGTTAGCTTCAACTGACTATCGGTTGCTAACCTACTTAAATGTCTTCTTTTCAGAAAGGCCTTCTCGGATTACCCTATCTTCAAAGAGTATCCTTCATCCCTCTCTACTCTGCCCTGTTTTATTTTTTCTTAGTAGCACATATCGTTATGGTACTTTGTTACCTATTATCTGACTCCCTTGTTAGGATCAAGCCTTGTGAGTGCAGGACTTTTGGCCACTTCTGTATTCCTAATGCCTAGTACATAGTAGGTCCTCAATAAACATTTATTGCCTGGACACCATGCAGAGGTTTCCTTCTCAACGGATCAACATTGTTTCTGGAGCAAGCTTGTACTGACTTGAGAGAGCAGACTGTGTGCATTTCTTCCCAGTTCTGTGTTCAGTGATGTCATGTTGGTAGCCTCAAATCAGCCATGATGAGAGAGCGTACACCATGGAAATGGGCAAATACTATAAATCAGTTCCCATTCCCTGCTTCTCTCTAGGCAGTTGTTAAAACGGTACCAACACGCCACCGTTTCTAAAGAATCAAATGGACTACAGGTTGGTTATGCAGTTCAAAGGGCCGATGTAGGGTGTTAAAGATGGCCAAAAATTCTTTGTGACTCTCCCTGAATGAGAGGAGAAGTCTATTTTGGAATTCTGGCTAGCCCTGGGACTGTTCAATACAATAGAAGTGACAATTCCAGGCCTATCCTTTGAGATGACTGACAACTTCTATTTCTCTCTTCTTGGAAGTCACCCTTCTGTAAGAAAATCCAAGAAGCTTCAGTGATAAGCCCACATAAAGACAAATGAGGTCACTAGGTGATAATAGCTGAGGAGCCAACATCAACTTGCCAGCCGTGTGGATGACGCCACCCTGGAGGTAGATCCTCTAGCTTCAGGCAAGCTCCTTACCAGATGCCTTGTGGATCAGAGATGAGCCATCCCCTCTATGAGCCCCCTGACTTAAAAATAGTCAACAAATAAGTAAGTGTTGTGTTTTAAGCCACTGAGTTCTGGGGTGTTTTATATAGCAACAGATGACTGAAACATCTAGGTAATAAGTAACTTCGTGGGTATCTGCAGATGGCCAGAATGGAGTGAGTTCTGACTGGCTGGACTCACTTGTGGTCTGAGCCTGACACATTTACTCTGTAAACAGGCAGCAAAGAGATGCTGACTGTTTGCATTTCCCATAGTAAACAACAATTTTGATAAGTAGAGTCAAAAGGGTTGCTATTGAATTGGATGTGAGGATGAGAGAAAGAGAGCAGTTTCAGATGATTCCTGGGTTTTTTATCTGAGCAGCTGGGTGAATGATGGTGCCATGAAAGGCGGTGGGGAAGACTAGTGCAGGAGTGGACTGTGGGGGAGCACCAAGCATTTTGCCCTGGTCAGGGTAAGTTTGAGATGCCTGTTAGATAGCACCAGAGGAGACGTCAGATACACAGCAGAGATGTGTATCCAAACCTAGGAGAGTGTTGATGCTAGAGATTAAAACTGGGAGCCATTAGCTTGTAGGTGATACTTAATGCCACAGATCTCAGGATAGATAGGTAAGAAGGGGATTAGGACTAAGCTTAGGGGGCATCAACATTTAGAGGTTGAGCAGAAGAGAAGCAGCAAGTTAAAAAGGAATGACCAGTAAGGTAGAAGAAGAAACAGCATAGTGTAGCTTTCTAGAAACGATGAATGCATACTTTAAGAAAGGAGGACCAGGGCGGGCGCAGTGGCTCACGCCTGTAATCTCAGAACTTTGGGAGGCTAAGGTGGGTGGATCACAAGGTCAGGAGTTAGAGACCAGCCTGGCCAATATGGTAAAACTCCGTCTCTACTAAAAATACAAAAATTAGCCAGGTGTGGTGGTGTGCGCCTGTAATCCCAGCTACTGGGGAGGTTGAGGGAGGAGAATCACTTGAACCCATGAGGTGGAGGTTGCAGTGAGCCGAGATCATGCCATTGTACTTCAGCCTGGGTGGCAGAGCAAGAGTTCATCTCAAAAAAAAAAAAAGAAAGGAAAAGAAGAAAAGAAGGGAGGACCTGATCAACTATGTAAAATGCTCCTGAGAAGCGAAGTAAGATAGAGGACAGAGAAATGACTATTGGGTTTTGCAAGATGGAGGTCATTAATGATCTTAATAAGAGCAGTTTCAGTAGTGTGCTGAGGGTGAAATTTCAATAAAGTGCATTCTAGACAGAATGAGAAAGGCGAGGAAGTGAAGACATGCAGGGACAACTTTCAAGGAGTTTTGCTGTGAGCAGGAGCAGAGAAGTGGAGTTACATGGAGTCATAGCTGGAGAAGGACATAGTAAAGGAGGAAAACATATGACATATTTGTAGGCTGCTGGGAGTGAGAAACTGGTGATTCATGAGAGAGGGATAATTTCTGAGGCAAAGACTCTAAGTAGATAAGAAGTGATGGGAAGGAATCGGTTCACAAGTGAGGACTGGTCTTAGATAAGAGTATGACTATTTCATCCTCCTTATATTGTTAAAGGTGTAACGTATAGATACAGATGCACGTAGGTTGTTAGATTTACTAGTGGAAAGAGGAGCTGATTCTCATGAAACTGGGTCTATTTTTGTCAATGAAATAAAATACTAGATCATCATCAGAGAGTGGGGAGAGGAGATGGTGCTGGTGATTTGAGAAAAGGAGAAAATGTGAAAGAGTTGTCTTAAAAAGTAAGAAAATCAATTTCCTATTATCAATCTAAATGAGGCAAGGGCCCACCTGGATTTTTTTGTCATAAATTAAAGACAGACAATTTGCATGGTAGTGTGCTTTTATCCTCTGCTTCATTCAGCTGGAAGTGGAGTGTTTAACTGGGATTAGGGTTTTGCCAGACAATGAAGGGAGTAAGTGACAAAGAGTGTGTGTGTGTGTGTGTGTGTGTATAGAATTGTGTCCCATGGAATCAAAACTGGATCAAGAAACAATAAAAACATAACCTTACAGGTAACGATGTGGATTGAGGCAGGTGTGCAGACAGGGAGGAAGAGAGTGGGAAAATGATGAGAACGATGAATTGAAAGTCCTAACAGGGTCTAAGAATTGTTGGAAGGAGGGTAGTAGAGTAAGGGAGCTGGAAGGACAGGAGGTGGCAGTCAGAGGGAGGAGGATTTAAGCTGAGATTTTAGAGGTGGTGCAGTTCCTGGTGATGATTAGGACTGTGGGTATAGCCATGATAGTGGTTGGCTAACGTAGGCTGGAAAAGTGGTCTTTGGAAGTGAGGAGATTAAAGAATTGCAAAGCCAGGGTGATGGTTGATTGTCCCCGTAAAGGCTGACGTTTCCAGGAATGATCACAGAAGCATTGGTAGAAAGGAAGAGGGTGAGCCAGGGATGAAAAATCAGTAAATGAAGGGGAGTGATCCCGAAGTCTGTAGTTGAATGCATTGAGAAGGGGATATGGGCAGTATGGTCTGATGGCATATTTTTCTTTTCAAAACATAAGAGTTTTGATAGAGGAGAAAGGAGACATGGTCTGGAAGTCATCACAGAGATACACCAGCTTGAAGTCCTGTGCAAGAAGCGTGCAGGGAGGAACTCAGACTTCACTTTTAAGAGCTATAAGAGGAACTAGGGGCTCATTCCTCTATGTCTCAATGCTCTCCTTTTCTAATAAATGTTCTGTAACTCTGCAGCTGTGTTCTAATGCAAAGACAAAGGGAAAGTAAGTTACGATAAGATGGTTTCATGTAGACATATACAAATGTTTAGTTATAACTGTGGACCCATGGAGGGGAATTGCAGTGTGACAGGTGCCTGGGCAGACTGTTAGGGGTGTGCTGCCTTCCAGGGTGAGAGTTTCTGAAATGGTATGCAACTCTTAGGAAGTGCATGAGACAAAGACCAGTTCAATTGTACACGGAAGCTTGATGTCTAGACAATTCAGTGTATTTTGAAAGTGTATGAAAAATACTTTGGGTGTGTATGTAGACTAGGGTTGAATTACAGGTTCAGATAATGATAAGCAGTTTCTTAAACTGTGGGACTGCCCTGCAGGATACAAGGCGATTCTTCATTGTGAGGGACTGTTAGTGCTCATTGCAGCAAATGCTATCACCCTGGTGGAAGCTACACCCAATCACTCTGATGACTAACATTTCAAATTTCCAAAATGCCTCCTATCCACTGAGTGAGGGAAGGCTCAGAGATGAAGTTGCAGATATAGGGGGCTTGAATGATGACACCTTGTGGGTTTCAGAGGGCAGACTGAGAGCTTTGGGAGGAAGAAGATGTGGAGGGGCTCACTGAGATGAGGGTATGTTCAGGGCTCTGGGGATAAGGGCCCAGGTGGCAGGAGCCTGGGCTCCCTGTGGTGCTGGCAGGTCCCAAACCGAGGTGTGAGGCCTGACAGGAACTACCTCCAGAGGTCTCTCAGGGGAAGCTGGGAATCAAATTAAATTACAGCTTCCTTCTCAGGATGGGCCCCGGCAGGCAGTTAGCTGTGGAGAAGCCAGGCTGTGTTGAGCCTGGGGTAGGGCCCCCTAAAGGGAATGATTTTTTCCTGCGTTTTCCCAGAGCCTTCATAGTTGTCAGCTTAATGGCTGCATAGTGTTCATGAATTATTAAGCCATTACCCCAATGTTGAAAATTTTGTTTTTTTTCCAGTTTTTTTTTTTTTTTTTTTTTTTTTTGCTACTTAGTTACAGAGATAGTTTCCAAGTCTATCTTTTTGCTCCAGTTTAAATACCTCCTGAAGATAAACATCTAGGAGACCATGGGTCCAAGCGTCTTTATAATTTTCTTTGTGCTACCATTTGCTATCCAGAAGGATATTTTAAAATCAATTTACAATGCCATCAGAATTTGTGAGCATATTGGTTTCATTGCAAGCTCACCAAAGTTGTCATTTAAGATTTTTTTTCTTACACTGGTGATTGTAAAATGCAATCTCAAGATTGCTTTTAATGTTGGTTCTTTCATTTTCAGCAAAAAGGATTTTTCCAAGTTTGTTTATTCTTTGTATTTAATCACCTTGGTGCACTTCCCTTTTTAGGTCTCAATATTTTTGCGGTAAATTTGAATGAGCTCTTAACAGAGGGAGCGCGTGCATGTGCGCGCATGCACACACACACACACACACACACACACACACACACACACACACACATTGTCTGTCATTACTGATGCAAAAGCCTACTTTCTGCACTCCACCCCTGCCTGATCCCCCACCAGTCTGTTTTCCTTTTTGACACTCTGCTTTTGATGAAAAGCTAGACATTTATTATTAATGAGTTGTGCTCCTAAAACAGTGGTTCTCAACTTTGGCTGCACACTGGAATCACCAGGAGAGCTTTAAAATCTACTGATGTCTGGGTTTCACTTCTGATTTAATTGGCCTGGGCATTGGGGTTTCTAAAAGCTCCCCGGGTAATTCTAATATGCAGCCAAGGTTGACAGCCACGATCCTAAAATTTGTAAATTGATTGCTGGGTTAAAATGAAGTGGGAGGTTGTGGTGGTGAGAGGCTTAAGGGGTGAGAACAGGACGCGAGGGGGTGATGGTGGAACAAGGTCCTGTTGAGGGTGGGAGTCCAGCCTTCCTGCTAATGTAAATAAGTTTTGAGCATATTTTTTGGTTCTAATGAATGCCTGTGTTTGTTGTTGTTGCTTGTTTTTTCTGACTTAACCCAGAACCAGGCTACCTGCTTCTTCTGATTTCCCAACTATCTCTTCTAACCAAATCCTTTCCTCAAAGACTCCGTTGTGGGACAGAGTCCACCCAATCTCATAGCTCATCTCTATACACCCAACTCTGAAATAGTTACACGGCCTTTTAAAAGAGAATTAGAGTGTAAGAAGCTCTCGGAATTTCCCTCAGCCCTCTCCAACTCCCTTTTCTCTTTTTGACTTATATGTTAGAGACAGAAGTCAGCATATATGTCCTGAATGTCCCCAGTTGTTACTAGCTTTGGCTAACGATGGGGTTGCAATAACCTTAGTGCCCAATTTTGCTGATTTGCTGCTTCCGCTGATTGATAAGGACTACGGCTTTCCTTCTGAGACTTCTTCCAGTTATTTTTAGGAGTCCCCAGGATGTGAGTATGTATCTTCTATGTGCTTAGGAGCAAGCCCACTCACATTTTCTACTTTGGCATTCGCACTGACATCAACTCCTTTGAGGGTGGTCCTGCCTCTGCCAGGGGCCCTCTGCTGCCTTGGGTGCTATGTTAGTTCATGTAAGACCATCCATATAAATATCCACATTTCAGAACAAAGCCTGACTGAGGCTCCACAGGGCATTTCATCACAGACTAATATGTGAGCTCTGGGACGAGGAACAGGAAGGGCTTCTAGAGAGGGAGATGAGGAAATGGGACCCAGCTGGGGTCTTGGTCAACAAGGCAGATGCTGGGGTGATGGGGCCTCCTTGGGCCCTTCCTACTCCCCAAACTGCACCCTGGGTTGGGATGGAGCGGGGGCAATCGCAGAGAGCAAGCGGAAGACGAATGGGAGGGAAAGTGGTGGAAAAGCAAAGCTATTGTCCCCACTGGCCACCTACAAGAGCCTTTGGAGGCTAAATTCCTTGAGGGCAGGAACTCTGTCTTGTTCACTGTGTTTCCACAGAGTCTAGTGCATTTCCAAAGTAGGTGCATAGTAAGTAGTTATTGAACAAATCCATTGAAGTCATGGGATTTCCCAAGTCCTACTTCATTGCTGATATGTTAGATTTTCTTGCCAGTTGACTTACTACCCAACCCTTCTTTCACGGTTTTAAAAATAATTGAATTCTGCTCAAAAGCTGTGTCAGGGGAGATAAAAGCACAGTTCAGCCCTCTCAACATTGAACTGATTATTTACTACTTGAATCAATGTGTAATATTGTGTTTGCTGGTCTGTGGAAGAGGGTTAATACTGGCCATTTTCACAATGCTGTGAGAAAAATAAGAATTGTTTAAAAACGAAACCAGAAATAACTGGAGCAACACCTAATTTATTACCCTGAATTAGTCAAACACTATTTTCTGTCTCTCACCTTTTGACTTGGATGACAGACAAATGGCAAGCAAACATTAGATGTGCTATGTATTAGATGTATATTATTTGAATTTTTTGAAACAACAACTTCTAGAGGATACTCTGGAGATTTTAAAATGTTTTTCATAATTTTAAATAAGAAATATTGTTAAGATTCTGAATCATTAAATGGTACTTTGTATTTTTAACTAATGTGTACTTAAATATTTAAGAAGGTTTTAATAATAAAAATAAAACAAAATGACAATTTCTTGCTTAATCAAAACAATGTAATTACCCAGGATACTTTATTTTCTGCTGTTGCAATAAGTTTAGAGTTTATTGTGAAAAATAAATGTCTATAAGCCCAGTATCTAAAGTCTTATCTTCTAGAATTTGCCAGAACACATGTGTATTATTGAGATTATTGGGTGTATTTTAAATAATTTTTTATCATTGACAGTAAATAACTTGGGATATTTATGGAATGGAAACATTTTAAACAAGCATTTTACATTTTTAAGTAGAATGATCAAGTGACATCTGAGAAGTTACTGCAGTTACTGTTGATTTAAAGTTCTATTTCTTAGAGTACAGTGGGCTAGGTACTTGGATGCTTTTATTAAAAGCAATTATAAAATCTTACTAATACAGTATAGAAAAATATATGTTTTTTAAAGATGGAAGGGTAAAAAATATTGTAAAGAGTTATCAGGCCAATCTTAGTGAAAGCAAAAAGTCTGAGAGGAAAACTACTTTTGCCCTAAAGGCATTTGCTGAACTGCTGAACCAGCAAACTTTTTAAATTTTTATTTTGTGTGTGTGTGTGATGATTGAAGGGATTCATAGGACAAAAAAATAAAGCTCAGGGCTTGACCAAGGTAGAATGTCTAACGGGAGATCCCACCCATCAAACTGGGGTCCTGAAGGGCTGGACCCTCAAGGTACAGGTTAATCAGAAATGAACACGTCACCCCTACCTCCACTTCCAGTGGACTGTAACGAATGTGGCTTTTGTCCTGAGCAGAACCAATGTTAGGGAAACTGGCCCTGACACATCTTAGCCACAAAAATCTGTCCATGTGCATTTTTTAAGTACAAATTTTATGTTATTTGGCTGGTTAAAAAAACGTCAAACCTAAATTTAGATTAAGGTGGTCTAGGATTGGTGGTGGCCTTGGAAAGCTGGGTAGAAGCAGTGACAGTGTCTCTCTGGATGAAAGTAACAGGCCTCAAAGAAGTCCCACAAATAAGTTTCCATTAAAAATGAACAGCTCATGGTAAAAACATAAGTACACAAGTACCGTGATGGAATATAACCAATAGAAAAAACAGACAGGAGAAATAGATCTACAAAGGCTTTATATAATAGATTATTATTTGAGAAATATAAAACCATCATGCTTATTATGTTTCAAGAAATAAGACAAGCTTGAAAATATTTACATAGAACAAGAAAATTAATTTTTTTCGTGTGTGAGGTTTTGAAGTGTGTTTACTGCTAATCTGGAAATTTTAGATTATGTCATATAAAAATAGCAGTTCATAGACACCCATCAGTGACAGAACATTGGCTGCCATTTATTTTTTCCCAACTTTTATTTTAGATTCAGGGGGTGGGCACATGTGTAGGTTTGTTACCTGGATATATTGTGTGATTCTGAGGTTTGGGGCATGAATGATCCCATTGTCCAGGTACTGAGCATAGTACCCAATAGTTACTTAATTAACACTTGCCCCTGCCTTCCTCTTCCCTTTAGTAGTACCCCGTTTCTATTGTTGCCATCTTTATATCCATGAGTACCCAATGTTTAGCTCCCCCTTATAAGTGAGAACATGTGGTATTTGGTTTTCTGTTCCTGTGTTAATTCTCTTAGGATAGTGGCCTCCAGCTGTATCCATGTTGCTGCAAAGAACATGATTTCATTCTTTTATGGTTGCATGGTAGTTCATGGTCTATATGTGTCATCTTTTCTTTATCCAGTCCACTGCAGGTTGACTTCATGTCTTTGCTATTATGAATATGCTGCAATGAATATGCAAGTGCGTGTGTCTTTTTGTTAGAGCAATTTGTTTTCTTTTGGATATATACTCAGTAATGGGATTGCTGGGTTGAGTGGTAGTTCTGTTTTAAGTTCTTTGAGAAATCTCCAAACTGCTTTCTGCAGTGGCTGTACTAATTTACATTCCCACCAATGGTGTACAAGCATTCCTTTTTCTCCACAGCCTTGCTAGCATTTGTTGTTTTTTGATTTTTGAATAATTGCCATTCTGACTGGTATGAGATAGTATCTCATTGCAGTTTTGAGTTGCATTTCTCTGATGATCAGTGATGTGGACCACTTTTTCATGTGCTTGTGTGTCTTCTTTTGAAAAGCATCTATTCATGTAATTTGCCCATTTTTTAAGGAAGTTGTTTTTTGCTTGTTCAGTTGTTTAAGTTTCTTATAGATTCTGGATATTAGTTCTTTGTCAGATGCATGTTTTGTGAATATTTTCTCTCATTCTGTAGGTGGTTTGTTTATGCTTTTGATGGTTTATTTTGCTCTTCAGAAGATCTTTAGTTTAATTAGGTCCCAATTGTCAATTTTTGTTTTTGTTGCAATTGCTTTTGAGGACTTAGTCACAAATTCTTTCCCAAGACTGATATTCAGAATGGTGTTTCCTAGATTTTTTTCTAGGATTCTTATGGTTTGAGGTCTTACATTCAAATATTTAATACATCTTGAGTTAATTTTTGTATGTGGTGAAAGGTAGGGGTCCAGTTTCATTTTCCTACATATGACTAGCCAGCTATCCCAGCAACATTTATTGAATAAGGAGTCTTTTCCCCATTGCTTATTTTTGTTGATTTTGTTGAAGATCAGATGGCTGTAGGTGTGTGGCTTTGTTTCTGGATTCTCTATTCTGTTCCATTGGTCTGTGTTTCTGTTTTTGTACCAGTACCATGCTGTTTTCATTACTGTAACCTTATAGCATAGTTTGAAGTTGGGTAATGTGATGCCTCCAGCTTTTTTTTTTTTTTTTTTTTAAACTTAGGATTGCTTTGGGTATTTGGGCTCTTTTTTGGTTCCATGTGAATTTTGTAATAGTTTTTTCTAAAAACAAATTTTTAAAAATAGATAAACAGTTTTGAAAAAGAACAAAATAGAACTTCTAGAGAAACAACAATTGAAGTTTAAAGCCCATTGTATGGGCTAAAAACAGCAGACAAAGATAAAGAGAGAATTAGTGAATTGGAAGCTAGGTCAGAATAAATTACCCAGTTTAATTTTTTTTTTTTTTTAGTCTTTATGTCATCAGACACAATGTTTTAGGTCTTATATGGAAGGGATAAATTATAGTAATAGACTTTTGTGCATTGGAAACTAAATGTGGCATTTACACATACAGTGTCTCCCACATGTGCGATATGGGTAATCCTGGTTAACTTGCAACATTAGATGAAAAACTGAACTTTATTTGAGACTAAATTAGAATAGTGTTCATTTTTAAACTTTTATTGTCTTCCAAACTACCACATGTCCAGATTTTACTCATTATACAAGTCTTCCTTTTTAAAGTGTTTTAACCACTTTATTACTTTCTTATCTTGAATTATAGCTATGTATATTATATACTTGTTTCTTATTAGACTAAGTTCAGGGACTCTACTGGGTCCACTGTCTGGCCTAGCAGCTACTCTAAAACATATCTGGGACAAGAAAGAAAGGAAGGTAGGAAGGAAGGAAGAAAAAGCAAGAATGAAAGAGGGCCAGGTGTGGTGGCTCACTCCTGTAATCCCAGCACTTTGGAAGGCTGAGGCAGAAGGATTGTTTGAGCCCAAGAGTTCGAGACTACCCTCGGCAACGTAGCAAGACTTCATATCTACAAAAACAAAACAAAACAAAACAATTTAAAATTAGCCAGGAATGGTGGTGCACACCTGTAGTCCCAGATGCTCAGGGGGCTGAGGTGGGAGGATTGCTCGAGCCTGGGAGGTTGACATGGCAATGAGCTATGATTGTGCCTCTACAGTCCAGCCTGGGAGACAAAGCAAGAACTTAGATCTGGAAAAGAGAGTGAGGAGGAAAGAGAGAGAGAGAGAGAAGAAAGAAGAGAAGGAAGAATGAGAGAGGAAAGACAGAAGGAGAGATGAAGGGAGGAAGGAAACTTCCTAACAATATATAGAATAACTATAAATAGATTTCTTTAAATAAGATGTTTTGGGAAGAGGATAAGGAGAATATAAAATATATGCAGGATTATAAATGAGCAATTCTGGAACTGCCTCTCAGGAGATGCAGATTTAAACCTGGCAAAGCAGGTAACATACATTGAAAGGGGAAAATGTACTGGCATTAGAAAGGCAAGAATGACTTGGTAATTTTTAAAAAGAAACACTTTTAGTAGGAACAAATTATAATTAATAATGGCAGGAATGAATTATAACATACCAAATTTAAAAAAAGAATCCATGAATCTTCACTGACTAAAAAAGTTTACAATCAGTGGGGAGGTAGAAAGATGCCAACTAGTGAACATGGAACAATTATAGAAACAGAAGATTATCACTTTAAATCCGACATAGCAATGGATTCAGGTGAAAATCATCAATGTGTAATAAAATACAGAGATGAAAGACTGCAGGGGAACAGAATACTTACACGGTCTCAAAGTATCCCCCACGGATTTCATATTAATTACAAAGAGAATAAGTTACTTTTGCAATGGAGAAATTTAGGGGACATCCCCTAAACACACGGTCAAACTTAACATCACCAGTTACGGCACAAACAAACATCATGTGTCCCAGGTGGGATGTAATAGGAAGGACACACACCCTCGGTGTATTAATTTCAATCAATGAAGTTGCTGATATTTGACTGACTTTGGTTTACAAAAATGACAATTTTGTATGATGCAACCTAACAATATTTCTATTGTTTAGCATGAATTTAATCATGAATAAACAACCAGGGAAATCCAAATTGAGGGCATTCTGCAAAATAAGTAACTGGCCTGGACTTTTAAAACAATGTCGATGTCAAAAATTTTTTTTTTTTTTTAAAGGCAAGAAGAGGAGAGGCTCTTCTAGACTAAAGGAAGCTAGAGAGACATAAAAATCAAATACAATGATGCTCCTTGTTAAGATCCTAGATTGGGGGAATTTAGCTGTAACAGACATTATTGAGATAAATTTGAATGTAGACTGTATATTAGATAATAGTATTATATCAGTTGTGAAATTTTACGAATATGATTATACTGTGGTTATGAAAGAAGGTGTCTTTGTCCTAAGGAGATATATGCTGAAGTATTTGGGGTGAAGGGTTATAATATCTGCAAATAATTCTGTAAAGTTTCAAAGATTCAGCAAAAAATGAATGTGTATATGTATGTATGTGTATGTATCACACACACACACACACACACACACACACACACACACAGAAGGCATAAATGTGGCAAAATATGAACAAAAAGCCAATCTAGATGAACGGAGTATGTATATTCATGGTACTTTTCTTGCAACCTTTCTGTAGGTTTGAAAATTTTCAAAATAAAACATTGGAGGGAGGAAGAAAGAATTGTCATTATTTTCATTCAGGGAATGGATGCTGGGCTTTGGGGTGCTTTCCTAAATGGAATCTTTTGACTCTATGACCACATGTACAGTGACTGGGATAATTTTTTTAAAAAGACCCAGTTGAAATAGAGATGATATTTTCCTACCCATAGAAAAATGATGAGATTTTACTTTACTGCTAATGGAACCACCAAGCAACGGGCTCAGTGTTGGTGCATTCGTGAATAGAGTCCTGCTTTGCCCAGTGCAGCTGTCCACTGCCACCTGAAAGTCCCTAAGTCCATCTTCATCTGTACCACTAGTATAAAGCTTTCTCAGGGACTTAGAGATTTAAAAAAATACTGCCTTTTACTGGGATCTTAGAGCTATTGAGAAATTAAGATTTAATAAAACAATTGCAAAATTGGAGATAAAAAAATCTTTACTAAAAATGAGACAAATATTTCAATCTCCAATTTTTGAATTAGAAGAATTGGGTTTTGACTGGAGGGTTGAGGGCTTAGGGTAGGCAATGGGTTCTTTCCTTCACTTTGTCTGTCTCTTGTCCAGTGTTGTGGACCCATAGGTAGAAAGGAGAGGTTGAAAAAGCCTTCTCTCTTTCTCTCCTTAGAACTTTATCTTTATCTGAGCACCTCCTTGTTATTTTCGCTCTAGTTTGCCACTTCTTATGCCATGCTTCCTGCCAAGACTGTTTTTGTTTTTTCCCTGGCCTTCAGTCAAGTTTTCAGTTCTTTGCAAGACCCTCTTCCCGTCTGCTCTCCCATCCTTCACTCTTTTCCTTCTGTCTTGTCAGCTTTCCCTTTGTCCTTTTGGCTTTCCTCTTTGCTCTTCCTGCCAGCCAGTCTGTACTATTTCCCCCACCCCATTCCTGCTCTCATTTTCAATAAGATTACATCTATTTGGGGGATAGAAACAGATGGATGAAAGGGAAAGTCATCCTTTATTGCGTGCGTCTATGTGTGCACACACACACACATACACACACACGCAAAGATGATGGTAAGGTAAGGTATTGCTAATATAAGGAAATATCTTTCCACTGGAGTTTTGAGTTCTCTAAAAGTTTTTTAAAGGCTTATTTTAAAAGAACCAGATTAACCTTCAACCACAGGCTATAGTGTATAGCAAACAGATCTGGGTTGAAAACCAGGTTCATCACTCCCAGTGTGAATTTGGGCAAATCATTTATTTATTTATTTATTTTTTATCTGAGAAATGGATATATTGATAGCGCTTTCCTCAAAGCTTTGCTATCAGGATTAAATGAGATAATGCACTTAAGGTACCTGGCAGATAACCCCACAAAGGTGGGCTGTCTGTGAGAGCTTGCGATTATCATTAGCCCCTTCAGGTATTCATCGGACCAGCACAGTCAGACACAGACGAATCTCTTCCTCCTTAAGACTCCTGCAGCACAGATGTTTGCCCCATTTTTCTAGGCTGCCTTTTCTTGTCTTTCTGCCTACTTGCCTCTTCTCTCCCTCTCACACTTCTCATTCTCTCTTATTTCTTTTGATATCTTCTTCCCTTCCTACCTTTCTTGTTTACTTTTTCCATCTTCCACCCTCCCACAAAGACTTAAAAAATATATCCAACTTAAAAAGTTAAAATTAATGTATAGTTGAAGGGAAAATGGGTGAAGGGAAAATGATGGTAGAGATATCATAAAGCTGGGGTTAAGAGGAAATGCATAGATGCATACCATGGTTAGGCATAATTGCTAGTTGGGGGCTATCACTTTACTGAGCTTCCTAGAAGCCAAAGGAAAGATGGAAACAAATAATTAAGAGTAGTGAGGTCCACAAGATGGAGGAAATGTATAAAGACTGTGGTTTCTTTCTTGAGCACTTTTGTGGATTCTCATAAAGGGGATCCTAAGTGGTGTAAGTGATGTCTACCATAATAATGCATCTCCTTTTGTCATGGATAGAATAATAAACTTCAGAGGACTGTTTCCTATGATGCTTTTCAATATAGGCTGATGATGTACAGCTGAAGTTCAATCCTGTAAAAGCATTTTTACAAGGGGTTAAATTGTGTGCTATGTGTATGCAATCCTCTGAGATCTGGCATGCTGCAAGGATAGACTTTAGAATACATACAGGAATAAATATATTTGTGTCCTTCAGGCAATCCTCTGTAGATACTATCTCTAGCAATCAGGCTTTTGAAAAGTATAAGAAAGTAGAGTTCAAGGCAAACCCCTAAGTGTGGATACCCTCTGTCATTGATGAAGGGCAGAGAAATGTGATTGGATAATCAGTCAGATAGGCAGTAAGACTAAGACCCTTTTAATGAAAATTAAAAGCCACACAAACACACCTGCCTGAACAGAACCATGCCATTTCTGCATGAGAAGAGCTGAGACATATCTATGGGCAAGGTCAAAATAGTCCTCAATTGTGACACTGAATAGTTCTTTACAGAACATTATTAGATGACAAGAAAAGCTTGATTCCATTTTGGGGAAAAGGAGCACAAACGTGTGCCCAGTAATAAAATACACCAAAATGTTGATAGCAGAAATCTCTGGGAAGTGGGATTTCAGGTGACGTTTCTCTTTTCTATGTTTACAATAAGCAGATGTTGCCTTGGTTATAAGAAAAAAAATTAAGTTATTTTCAGAAAAAAATAGTTACGCTGGGCTACTTCGATACATGGATGAATAGGTAAATTCAGCCACAAATTTCCACAGCAGTGGTTCTCAGCCCATTCAACTGGTAAGGGAAGAATGCCTCAAGCTGCATTTTAGAATGCCTTGGGAGTTACTGATGCTTTGGTCCCACCCCAGACCAATTAAATTTAAATCTCTGAGGCTAGGATCCAGGCATTGGCATTAAAAAAAAAAATCTCCTAGGTAGTTATAATGTGTATCTGGGTTGAGAACTGCCCCTGTATTCTGTAGAACACAACTGCAATAATCCCTGGCCCACGTTCCAGCAGGCACACTCTTCTCAGTGGCCTGGATAGCTCTCCATGATCTGGCCTCTGCTTTCCTGACCAACATTAGCTCATTCTATAGGCTTGCTTATTCAGCTCCCAGAAAAGTGCCTGGCATGTAGTAGGTTAAGAATTTAAAACAAAGTAGGACTAAATGAATTCCTGGATCACAGTTTGCTGACTCTGGTCACAGAAATAATTAACATCTTTGTTTAAGCAACATAGTTTTCTATGAATCTTTTTTACCAATTGTTTTGTCATTAATTGGTTTGGATGTCTCAATAGACTCTTTGTTTATGATTGAGAATAGTAAGTCTGATAGTTTAGTTTTTTCAATAGTTCATCTTAGCCATTCTATTTGTAATCATTGTATATGAGGACCATTTATCTGTTAGGTCAGCTTTTTAAAACATGATAAGAATCTATGCTCCATGAGGACAGAGTTTGTCTTTCTCACCACGGCATCTTCATGGCCTGGGAAAGTGCCTGGTTCAGAGTAGATACCTAACAGATGCTTGTTAAATACATATTCAAGACATGAATAATAATAAAAGCATAATATGAACATAAAGGATTGTATTTAGTTTTTTATTTCTCATTTGATGGGTTCAGTGTGTTTGAAGGGAAGGAGGCATGCACACATTCATGCAAAAGTAGTATCAAGATAGTTGCTGAACAAAGAGAAAATTCATACATTCAGACTGAGATGAGGTTTTTGAATCCATTTTTTGAATCCATGTGAAAGTATTACAGTAGGTAGCTAGTCAGATACGAGCAGGGCCAGAAAGGGCGCCCCCTGCCCCAACACACACACACACACACACACACATACTCTCACACACAAACCAAGAGTGTCGGGCAACCGTCAGGCAGCTGTTAACTATCTCTCTAAAATAATAATTGGTTGCAGCCAGCACCAGGGAAAGGCAGTCTCCCAATAAACAGCAACATCTAAAACTGGTGATCAGGAGGTCTCTGATAAAATCTCAGGAGTTGGGGTAGTAGGCTCAAGCATGCGCACTAAAAGCCAAAATGGAAGAGTTTAACTGGTACACGACCTTCTAGGGACATTCAACTGATAAGAGAAGAATGCCTCAAGTGAGCATGCGTACAACTTGAGTAAACACACTGCACATGCTCCCAAGTGCTGGCAGGCCACTGCACATGCGGACAGCCCACCCCAAGGGAAGAATCAGGGGAGAGGGAACACAAGACCCCGGAAGTATGCCAACATATAAAACTCCAAGTCAAAAGGTCAAGTCGTGCACTTGATTCTCTCAAGCTGCCTGCTTGGCCCTCTTCTAAGTATGCTTTACTTTCTTTTGTTCTTGCTTTAAACTTTTGAATAAATTTTCACTCCTGCTCTAAAACTTGCCTCAGTCTCTCCTTCTGCCTTGTGCCCCTCAGTCAAATTCTTTCTTCTGAGGAGGCAAAAATTGAGGTTGCTGCAGGTCTGTATGGATTTGCCAATGGTAACAAAAGCACAGTTGTTACTGGTTTGGTCCTGACACAGCTGCCAGAGTGATCTTTTAAAAATAAAAGTCAGATCGTGTTTCTCCTCTATTTGAAACCCTCCAATGAGTGTAGCTCATACCATATAAAGAATTAATTCAAAATGGATCAGACTTAAGCATAAGAGATAAAACTCTAAAACTCTTAGAAGAAAACATGGGGGAAAACTTCCTGATATTAGATTTGGCAGTGATTTCTTGACATCAAAAGCATAGGTAACCAAAAAAATAGGTAAACTGGACTTTATCAAAATTAAAAATCTTTGTGCATCAAGGGACACTGCTAAAAGAGTGAAAAGTCAACCCACAGAATGGAAGAGAATATTATTGATTTGATGTCAAGAATATATAAAGAACTCCTACAACTCAACAATAACAACAACAACAACAACAGAAAACCAAACAACTCAATTAAAACATGGGCAAAGGACTTGAAGCGATATTTCTTCAAAGAAGATATACAAATGGCCAGTAAGCACGTGAAAAGACATTTCACATCACTAATCATTAGGGAAATACAAGTCCAAACTACAGTGAAATATCGCTTCACACCCATTAGGATGGCTATTATCAAAAATCAGAAAGTAACAAGTGTTGGTGAGAATGTGGAGCAATTCCATTTCTGGGTATATATCTAAAGAATTGAAAGTGGACTGGAATGTATTTGCACACCCATGTTAAAGCAGCATTCTTCATAATAGCCAAAAAGTAGAAACAACTCAAATGTTGATGGACGAATACATGAACAAAATGTGGTCTATACATACAATAGAGTGTCACTCAGCCTTTAAAAATGACATTTTTATATATGCTACAAATTGGATGAACCTTGAAGACATTTTGCTAAGTGAAATAAGCCAGACACAAAATGTCAAATATTGTATGATTACACTTAAATGAGGTACTTACAGTAGTCAAATTCTCACAGACAGAAAGTAGAATAGTGATTACCAGGGGCTGGAAGAGAAGGAATAATGAGATTTGTTTGGAATAATGAAAAAAATCTGGAGATGGATAGTGGTGAACTGTACACTTAAAATTGTTCAACTGATGCATTTTATGTTATGTATATTTTACCGTAATTAACATGCTCAGAACATGCTTGGAATAGGTACTACTATTCGATTACTGTTTCCAATGGACATGTGAGGAAATTGAGGCTCAGAGAGGTTAATTGATTTGTCCAAGCTAGTGAGTAGCAAACAAAGCAAAGCAAACTGTCTGCTGGCTCCCTATCTCAAAGGCCAGAAATCCCTAATATGACTTAAATGAACCCCGTAATCTGGCTCATACCTTGCTCAGCCCATGCTTCTCTGATCTCTTCTCTTATAGTTTCCTCGTAGTTTGCTTTGCTTGAAACACAGAGGTCAGGGATACTCCTGTCGGGAGGCATTTGCACTTGCTGAACCTCTGCCTAGAATGCCCTTTCCCCCTCCCCTGTTTGACCAAGGCTCCCTCCTTTGCTGCCTTCAGGTTTTTGCTCAACTCTCAGCTTCTCAGCAAAGCTTCCCCAACCCCACCCCATTTAAATTCCAAGCCCCTTCCTTCCCTTACACACACTAGGCAATGTCCATTGCCCTTTCTGTTTCGTTTTGCTCCACATCACTTACCTTCATATGATATAATGCATCTCAATGTATTTTTTATATTTTACTGCCTAACTCCTTTTTTAAAGATAAATTTGCTTTACACATTTTTTTTTAACTTTTATTTTAGGCTTGGGGGTAGATGTGAGGGTTTGTTACATAGGTAAACACACATCACAGGGGTTTGTTGTACGTATTATTTCATCACCCAGCTATTAAGCCTAGTACCCAGTAGTTCTTTTTCTGCTTCTCTCCTTCATCTAGACTCCAGTGTCTGTTATTTCCTTCTTTGTGTCATAAGTTCTTATCATTTAGTTCCCACTTATAAGTGAGAACACGTGGTATTTGGTTTTCTGTTCCTACGTTAGACTCTTTTTATTAGGGTCTAATAATCTGCAGACAGGGATTTTTTTTTTAAATCTATTATGGTCTCTGCTTTATTCCCAGAACCTCGAACAGTGCCTGACACATAGTAGGTGCCAAATTAATATTTGCTGTATGAATAAACACATCAAAAAACATTTTATTTGCTTCTAGCCTGATGAGTTATGACACCTCACAGTGGTTGCCCTTGTATTTTTAGTTTTCCATTCACATGTATCAACTCTACCTCTGCTAGATTATCAGCTCCGGAGAGGAGTCTTCTATGTCTTTGTCTCCTAAAAGTGGCCATCTACGTGATCCAAAACACGCAACAGAATCTGCATGTATGTGCATGTTAATTGAGTGTTTGTGAAAATTGAGACTTGGATGCTGAAGAGAACAGGTAAGTTTCTCATCCCCGTCAAAATATTCCGTCAAAAGACTTCCCAAATAAACTCATGTTCTGCTCTTGGGACAAAATGAAAATGCTTGGTTACCTATGAATCTAGTACCACTGTTTCAGTTTCTCTTCAGGTTTCAAGAGTGAAGTTCATCGTATGAGGAGTTTAATTACAACCAACCTCTCTTAATTCCTGTATTGCTGGAGCTCAGAGCACACT
The DNA here is from genome assembly GCF_037993035.2 of Macaca fascicularis. Classification (NCBI taxonomy): domain Eukaryota; kingdom Metazoa; phylum Chordata; class Mammalia; order Primates; family Cercopithecidae; genus Macaca; species Macaca fascicularis. Next base: position 16,017,188 of record NC_088378.1, read on the forward strand.
CAGATCAAGGGAGACGAAGTGCCACTTTGTACAGGGCCCAGCCTTGGTTACTGCCTATCTGGGTAAAGAGCCCTCTTAACCTAGAGGCCAAGCAGGTTAGAGGTTTTGTTTCAAGTGAGTTTTCTGCAATGGTCCAGATTTCTCTTCCTTTCAGAAATCCTCAGCAGTGAGATTGGGACACTCTTGGCGTTTGTTTCCCCATCAGTGAATGGGCCTAACACAAAGGAGAGTAAGATTCTTGGCCGTGAAGGACCTGGGGTCTGGAATAGATGTGCTCCATCTGCCAAGGCATTTTCCCCATATGGCTGAGATTTTTTTCCTACTAAAAAAAAAAAAAAAAAAAGAAAAAAAAAATGACAACAGCAACAAAAAATACTTACTCAGCAAACTGCATAGCAAGTCATTTGTGCCAATAAAATGACAGTCATCTTCAAGGCCACAGGCTAAGAATATGAATTATCAGGTAGAAATTGGCTCTCAGATAAATATATTTTTCTCCATTCCCTACTCCTTCTCACAATTAATCTCTCTCCTCTCTCTCTCTTTCCCATCCACACATGTACATGCATACTCATGTAAACACTTGCACACTCATAAAAACTGGATTTTCCAAAATTTCCCAGTTGGTTAAAAAGCAGAACCCAAAGTTGGGTGAGGAAAAATGACTCATTCCCCTCGGTTTGGTTTTTACTGCCAGAAAACAGATTTTCAGGAAGGAAAATCATATGTCCCAAACCATCACCAAAGTAAAACGAATCAAATCCCCAGTGTCTGCCTCAGAATCTCCATGAGTCTGTGGTCTAGAGTCAGGCAGTGGCTAGTGATTGTGTGAGCTCCAGAATACTTTGCTTCCTCTTGTGGGATGTTATTTTCTGACAGCTATTGACAATTTTCATTTCCGCGTGACAGGGTCCATGTGGTCAACAGAACTTGACCCAAGCCTCATAAAATCACCAATGTGATGTTTTTATTTGGAAGCATGTTTTGCTGAGGACATCTGAGTGGAACTGAGAGTTTAGTGGGCTGTGGTTCCAGGAACCACACTTACATGATGGTTTAGAAGCAACTCAACCTTCTCTGAAGGGCGGCCTGATTTAGCCATAAGCGAAGCGTCTGGGCTCTGGAAGTTCAGTCTGAACAAAGACTGAGATAGGAATGCCTAGGGCATTTTTTGGGTCTCCATCTCCTCACCTGTGAAGTCATATGGACAATAATTAGTAAACAGGAGCACTGAAAGGAGTGGCATTTTTGAAATGTTAAATGTTGTTTTCTTCAGCTCCAGCAACAACTGTTTCTTATGACTTTCTGCGAGACTCTGAGGAATGTTGGGATGATAATCACAGGAACCAATGGTTGCCTCTGGAAAGCCCATAATTCTGCACATTCATGGAGCTTCCCTCTGATTCCAAATCCAGAAAGACCACCATGTTGCTCATGGAGACACTTGAAATCCTTCTACATCTTCATTCATCACGCTTGGGGTGAGAAATAGGAATATGTGAATAAACCAATAACACGTTGCGGAAGTCAGTTTTGAATTTTGCCTGCTGTGAACTGAGAAACAACTCCATTTCTCTCAGCACTAGATGGCCTATTCAGTGTGTGTGTGTGTGTGTGTGTGTGTGTGTGTGTCCTCATGTGTGCAGAGAGAGAAAGAGAGAGAGGGAGAGAATGCAATATTTAGTTTTGAAGATATTACACTTATAATTATGCTTTCGGAAGCTTGTTCCTGGGAGCACCACAGAACAATGCGGTTAGGTTATCCAAGGAATAAAATCATTAAATAGGGCCGTCCTCTGGTTTTTCCTCCAAACCACTGTCTGTGTGTTGTTCAGGGGAAAGAATCTCAGCTTATTCACAAGTGGCGCTATCTTTCCACAGGATGTTCATTGTTTTGAAACTAGAAGAAAACCTCAACAGCTCTGAAGTATATAATTATGCTTTCTTATTACCCAACAAGAATGTTCTCTGGAGTGTTGTTGCGATGACTCGCTTGCGAGTGATCTGGCGGAAGGAAGGGCGGCTGAGGAGGAGAGGAGGAGGGAGCAGAGCTCGCCTTCTGTGTCACTTACTTTCTTTGTTGTCTGACAGCTTTCACAGATTTGTGGCTTGTCTTCAAATAGACAGCCTTGGGAGATTTTTGGTCGTGGGTTCCCAGTCTCCTCCATGTCCCGCCTACCCCCACCCACTGTTATCAGTGTAATAAGTGATTTCAGAGTATTAGGGGAGATTCCACTGCCACTGAATCATGTACAGACTCAAGGCCAGATGATGACATCAGAAACATATGTGTTAGTCTGAAGGCAGGACTTAGCCTAGGAAATGAGAACAAGATCTCCAGTTGGAGAATTAAGCATCCAGAGGCCTAGAAACCACCCCAAGAGGAGAGCTTCTTTATCTTTCCCCTCCAGGCAGAAAGTCACCTAAAATTTTCTCCTTAGATGTTTCACTGTGCTGTTTTTAAATATTTCTAGGAAAGCTCTTTTGGAAAGCTAGGATTTAAGTGCTTCACAAACAAGGAAAAGTTTGCATGTGAAGGATAAACTCTACATGCTCTAACTCATAATTACCATGATTTTATAAACCTGTCATTTCCTAACCAAGCTCTATTTTCATTTGGAGCACTATCTGTAAGTGAATTCTTCATTAATCATGTTTGCCCACCCATATGCCCACCTGTATTTTTAAAAGGTATATTATTCCCAGATATGTGTTCATATAGACACATCACAATATTCTTCCAAGTGCTTTTTATCAGGCCATGGGACACATTTCAAATCACTTTCTAAGCTGACGTGATACTTGAGCTTTATGCAGACTCTGTGGTTTCCATAGTAACAAAATCACTTAATGGTGTGAGAAACATGTGGAAGATTATAGAAAAAAGGAGAAAATCTGAATGGAACAAAAGGCAGGAGCTAAAGTCAAAATTTCTTGGAATGTTAGAAAAATTTTATTGCTGTTTTATTTATCTGAAAACATGAGTACAAACTCTCTTGATGCTACTGGGTGTAAATTGTGTCAGTTTCTCATTACCTTTAAGCATCCAAGGTTATCTTACTCCAAGCTATAGTCTTACAGATGCCTGCACTCCTCATTTTGTGTGTGTGTGTGTGTGTGTGTATGAGCATATGTGTATTTAGGTATAGCTATATAGGTATATACACTTATATGCATTTGGAAGATCCGTGGTCTCGTTTTAAAAACTGATTTCACCGTCTTAGATCCGAAATGGGTAGTAAGGTGACTTTCCAAAAGACTTACCTTATTTTCTCTTTGTGTACACACAAACACCAAGACAAGCTGAATTCCTATTTGGGTAAATAGTAATGGTGTACTTGGAAACACCTCTCATTCATTCGGTAACTTATTCATTAGAGACATTTACTGAACATCTCTTGTAATAGACAGAGTCCTTGTACCAGACAGAGAGCTGTAAGCAGACAATTGTGATAACTGTGAAGTGTTATGTGGGTAATCTATGAAAAGCTTACCGTGCAACCTTCCTGGTCTCTTTCTTCTTCTTCTTTTTTTTTTTTTGAGATGGAGTCTCACTCTTGTTGCCCAGGCTGGAGTGTAATGGCTTGATCTTGGCTCACCACAACCTCTGCCTCCCGGGTTTAAGCAATTCTCCTGCCTCAGCCTCCTGAGTAGCTGGGACTACAGGTGCATGAAACCACGCCCAGCTAATTTTTTGTATTTTTAGTAGAGATGGGCTTTCACCGTGTTAACCAGGATGGTCTTGATCTCCTGACCTCGTGATCCACCTGCCTTGGTCTCCCAAAGTGCTGGGATTACAGGCGTGAGCCACGGTGCCCGGCCCCTGATCTCTTATTAGGTCCTCCCTGTGACAAATAGCTCACATTTTCCATGTTTCCAGTCCATGGGAAGCTCAACTGGCAACTTAGGTCCCTTGCCTAATGGATTGCAAGCACTTTTGTAAAAGGGTTGGGTTGTTGGGTCTTTCACTTATTAGGTTCCATGAATGAGGAGCTGTATGTTCCTAACCCTGTTTCTCCTACTATTCTGATTAGATAAACTGAGTAGACAAATATAAATACAACATAATCCCAGCACTTTGGCCTCAGAGTGATGAGGAGGGCAGGATTAGCTGGGGATTTTAAGACGGCACGTATGTTGGTAATGCCTGATTAAGCAAACACCAACTTTCCTGGGCGATGCATTTCTCCCTTTGGTTTTGTTAGAAACTGGACCCAAAGGGAGGCCCTTTGCCCCAACTCTTCTCAGTGGTAGGAGTTGAGACCATTAGTATTAGAGCCAGAGTCCAAACACCTCCTCTAAGGCTGGCAGCCTGAGTAAATTCTGACACCCTCCCTCAGTTCTCAACAAACAACTTGACTGTTTTTGAGGTCTTCTAAGGAGATGACTCTTCCTGGGAAGGCGAGCCCTTGATGGCCAATAGAGAAAGATTAGTTATGATGCTGCGGCCTTCGAGGTAGGTGTGCCCAAGAATACATTAAAGGCCTTAGAACTGACTCTGGAACGAAGTCCTGGTAACTAACATCTCTGGCATCTTTCTCTTGAGAAGGATTTTTGTCCCATGACAACATAATAGCACTAATAAATGTGATCTATCTGAATGCATGGCTGAAAGTGCACATGATGGTTAGAGATAGAAAAGTTCCTGTAGCAAGCCCCCTCTGTCCCTTCCAGTTGGGGAAAGCCTCTCTTCTTAGCATTCAAGTCTATCCCTGAGCCTCATCTAGAACCTGGCTCTCCCAGTGATTCTTTCTCTCTTATATTTTCAATTACTTTATTTCCTCTGGCTTTTTCCTTTTATGCACAAATATGTACAAATCTCCCTGAACCTTAAAAAATAAAAAATAAAACACGCAAATAAATAAATCTTGCCATCAGGCCTCTCTTCTCGACCGCTTACAGTCGAGTTTTTGTATCATCATTCAGCTGAAATTCCTGCTGACAGGGCAGTCACCTCCCAACTGCCAGATTCAGAGTCCTGCTTTCTGTCCTCCTCCTTGTATCTTCTGCAGCATTTGAGGCTCTGAACATCCACTCCTTTCTGATAAGCCCTCCTACTCTGGCTTCCACAACACTACTCTCTCTTAAAGTTTCCTTGTAAACTCCATCTCCTGCCTGTTGTATTTCTTTGCAATTTTCTTCATGGTTTCTCCTTCTCAGCTCACTTTTAGAAGTCAGTGTTTTCCAGGTCCTATCTTACTCTTGGTATTCTTCTCCTCTGTCTCACTGTGTATATTTTCCCATGTAAACTATTATCCCAGATGCAATTGCCATTTTTCTACAGGTAAAATATGATCAAGTGTTGGTAATTTCATATGTTTCAACCTATCATAATTTCCATACCTCTGTTTCCAGCTCTGATCTGTCTCCTAAGCTTAGATCAACATTTCCAATGACCAACTGGATATTTCTGATTGGATGGTTTCCATTCAAAATGAATGCATCCCAGACAAAATTCTTTTATCTCAAAACTTCTCTATCTTAAATATTCTTAGTCTCAGTTCACGGTGTCACTACCTCCTCAGTTCCTTGGGTTAAAAAACTCAGTCATTCTTGAATTCTTCTTTTTTCCACTGTAGCCAAACAGTCAAAAATTCATGGGCCAGAGGATTCTAGCCCATGAATATCCCCTCAGTGTTGTCTTAGGTCAGGTCATCTCCGCTGCTAGCCTGGGTGGTGCAATGGCTCCATCCGTGGAGTCCCTGCTTTGACTTGCACTCCTCCCCAGCACATCCCTTTACACTGTCCTAGGGTCTGAATGTTTGTGTCTCACGACATTCATATGTTGAAAACCTTATCCCCAATGCCATGGTATTAGGAGGTAGGGCCTTCAGGATGTGATCAGATCATGAGGATAGAGCCCTCATGAATGGAATTAGTGACCTTTATTATAAGAAACCCCAGTGAGCTGTGTTCCCTCTTCTACCATGTGAGGACACAGCTCAGCTAGAAGTAGTTTTCTATGAACCAGGAAGTGGACCCCTACCAAACACTGAATCTGTCAGCACCTTGATTTTAGACTTTTGATTCTTCAGAACTATGAGAAATAAATTTCTGTTTATATGTGATCTGGTTTATGGTATTCTGTGACAGCAGCCTGAATAAACGAAGACACACTGAAATAAATGAAGACACCAGACATATCTTTCCAAAAAGCAAACCTGACCACGGGACTGTAGGACTTATCTCAATCCATGACCTATAGCTACAGCTCAGCTCATGTCCACTCTGGTACTCAAACCTTCACCACAGTCATTCTGATGGAATGGCTTATTCTGAAACACCAGATGCTTTCACAACCTTGTGCTTTCTTCTGTCTGAAGTGTTTTCCACATTCATGAAGCCTCTCAGAACCAGCTGAAAAGCCACTTCTATGCCGGCTTTCCCAAGTCTGCCTGCCAAACTGATTTTTCTCTGATTCCCACATATTTTGCCCATATTTTTGTTCCATCACTTTATGAATCAGCTGGTAGTTTATCCATTTATGCACTGGACTTCTCTCGTAGATTAGAAGCTCAGATCCTATTTCTTGTGACCAACACTTGATGCTCAAAAAATGTTTTTTAAGTGATTGAATGAGATTATTGAAAGGAACTTGGACCAAGATGAAAATTCTAGATTGAGAGGGATCAAGGAGTTTTTAGATCTAGGTTTATGCCTTTGTGTATAAGCTCATATTGCTGCCATGGAAATATATTCACTCTGCTTTCCATAGTTGTAAAATGAGAAAATAAATAATTTACTAAATTCATGGCATTTGATTGATAAAATACTAAGTACAAGTTGGATCTCCAAGGCAAAGTTATACTTAAGAATGTCTGCATTGTCATGACATGGTATATTTCATTTTCGGTGGAATTGCACCATGTAAGAAATATGTGATGTTATGCAGTATTATTCTATAATACATTCAGAGTGGATCAATTTCTTCTTTTATTGAGGTGACTTGAGTAAGGCCCCTCTTGGAACTTGAGAGGAAGCAGTAGACCAGAGAAAGTAGAAAAAAAATGAGCCTTCCATTCAGTGTTTTTGGTAAATAAGCAAGACACCCTCCTGAAACAGGGTTCCAGTCTAATCTCGATGTCCAGGAAGGATGGGAGCCCAAGATTGTTGTTGGATCGTTTGTCCTCAGTATGCCAGCTGTTAGCAATACCCCCTCAAACCCTAGAATAGAACAGAGAAAGGAAGTTGAAACCACTTTCAACCCAGATTCAGTAGAAAACATTGAACATGTCGTCATCTTCTCTTGGTTGAATCGAGTTGAATATTGGGGCTGGTGTGAGCATGATGGACACATCCTACATTGCCTAGCCTGTGCCTGGCACACGGTCTACCACTCCTGACTTGTGCTCGAGGCAGTACCACATTGTTTGTATTTCCCTGCGTATAATGCACTCTTCCCTGCCTCTTTGCTTTTGTTTACATTGTTCCCTCTGCCTAGAATGTCCCCTGTCCATTTTGATGAATGAATTCCTAATAAGGATCAGTTCAGGCATCACTTCCTTGAAGCCTATCTCTGACCATTCCCTTTTTCTTCCCAGCATGGGTTTGATACTATTAATCAGTGCTACCATGTACAGTTGTGCAGAGTTTTCACTGGGTAAAGTCACCCTGCTGAGGGAGTGAATTTCTGCATGCCAGGCCAAGCTGTACCATCTAGCATATGCCTTGGGGCTGGGATCGTTTTCTGTTTCACACAAAGGCAAGCCCACATGCCCTGTGCACATTCCTATCACTGCTCTGACCACTACAATGAACATCTGTTTGTCTGTTGCTCCCTCTAGATCCCTGGAAGGCCAGCTCTTGTTGGGTTCTAACAACTACAGATAGCTAGATGCTATTCGAGGAACTTCAGATGCCTTAAGTCATTTATTTATCTCAATTATCTTCTGAGGTTAGCCAAATTTACAGAGGAATAAACTGAAGCACCAGCGGAAGAATAACGCTGCAAAAGTCTCACAGAAGGTAAGTGTGGAGCCAGGATTCAGCCTCAAGACATTAGGCTCTGTGGCCCTTGCTAGCCACTGTACCACACTGCCCCTAGATGAATGAAAACTTCTTGGGCCTCCACTTCCTTGTGTTTCTCCTCCTTTGGGGGAAAATGCTGTCTTTGTCACTTTCAGCGGAGACACTCCCAGGTGTCAATGTGTATCTCGTCCACATGGTGCAGTCTGCCATGTTCTGAGGGCTGATCTCCATGGAGTTGGTTCCTGGCTTCATTTTCTAGAGAATGCCAGAGAGATTCCATATACAGAAGGTAAGCTGGAGGGCCAGGCCTTCTAGGCAAAGGTTTTGGATCTGGAGATTTGCAGAAGGAGGCAAGGCATATATGGAGTAGGGAAGAAAGGAAAAGGAGGGGAGTGATAGCAAGCAGCGTGCCCAGAAGCAAAGGGTGAAGGCTCATATTTAGTCACTTAGCACAGTTAAATATGAAAGGGCTGTCTTGAAGAGGTTGGCTGGATAGGGTTAGGAGGAGAACAGCCACGTGGGTGTCTGTGAGAAAGGAAATCTACAGTCTTACCACACTAGTGGCGGTACCTTCCCCTAACATCTCAGTTGATAAGAATGACGATGGAGAGTGTGTGAGAAGGAGGGACATGGTTCATTTCTCTTCTCCATCCTGTCCCTGAGGAAGTTCTGCTCAGAGCAAGGACCGCCAGCATGAGAAGGTAAAGTGGGGGTGGAGGTGGTTACAGAGGGTGATATGGGATTGAGGTAATAGTGGAAGAGTGGAGGCTCTGTGCGAGGAATGGGCCAAGGTGCCTTAAGGAAGGAGGAGGCGTCAGGAAGGCTCAGGGATGCAGCCTGGGCTTTGCCATCTAATATTCACAAGGAAAAACTCCCAAATCAGTCCCAGATTCTTGACACTGTCTCAGGTCCTCAGATGCTCTCTAATGCGTGTGTTCAACCATTCCTCTCCCCGTTCTCCACATTTCCTGGGTCACAACAGCCTCGTTGGCTGTGGAATGAGAATGAGACATCAGAGAAGGTCCAGCTGGCCTTGGGTTGAAGTAAGCAGCTTCAAGTAAAGAATACCTCTGCAGTGGGTGTGAGGCCAGGCCACTGGCCCAAGCATTTGGTGTCAGGAATTCAGACTCTTCCTCTCACACTGACTCAGCCTATGCCTTTGGGTGACTCGATTTCTCAGGACTTTACACAGGGATAATGATACTCCCTAGTTTGCGAGGGGGGTATTAATTAAACTTAGCAAACTGCGTGACAATGCCGGGATGAAAGGGGTTAAAAACAAAGTGTAATTGTGAGGCTTGGTAGGTTGTGTCACTTGTCGTACGTGTTGTGATTAGAATCAATACAGACAGATAAAATTCATCTTAGAACATAGGCTCTGTGGAGAATGGGTCTCATTTCAGAATGGTGTTGGAAGCCACCTTGGTCCCCAAACTAAAGTCAAGAGAAAAATGTGGGTTTGCATGGGATGTGTGTTCGTGGGCTGACGCTGCTCCCTATAGTCTTGTAAACAGTGAAGAAAGCTGATTTTCAAATGTTGCATGTTCCAAGTTTTCCTTCAGAGACTTCATACCTTTGCTATTCCATCCTCACTCCTCACCGACAGAGATCTTGATGACAGGAAACATGTCCCCGCTGAGCACAGCTTGATGGCAGGATAAAGGATGCCTTGGAGAATCAAACCTGAACACTTTTCCTCTCTCCATAAGTGGCCTTTCTTGACAGACTAAAAAATGTGAGCTTCCTTATTCCAGTGCTCAAAGGCTGGCCGCCAGCGTTTCCTCTTGGCCCCGGACACCGTTCCATGAACCTGGAGTTCCTCGGGACAAGAAGTCACAAATGATGTGACTGAGACAGAGCCGTGATTTCAGAGTGCTGCTCTCCTTTCTTTGTTTCACCAGTGCTGGCTGAGATCCTAGAGCAGCTTCTGCTGAATTGATCAAAATGATGTCATGTGTGAGGCTAATTTTTGGAAATAGAAATCAGTGTCTCTTGGAGAAACTAGAATGCCTGATAGGCCCCAGGGGAAGGCTGCAACCATCACATCACTGTGTGCTGGAGACTTCTGCAGGGTTATGTGTGATGACGTGCTTGCCTCTATGCCTTGAGGTACAAAGAAATTAAATAGTTAAGAAAAAAATGTCAGACTGAGAAACCCTGAAGAGCTTTAGATTCTCCCAGATCTGTCAAGTTAGGCAACAACTGGGCCATCAGATCAGGGAATTCATGCATTCATTCAAGAGCTGTATTGATTTATTGAGCAGTTTCTGTGTGCCAAGTGCTATTCTGAGTGTTGATATGGCAGTGGACACACCAGACAAAAATTCCTATCCTTGTGGATAGCATTCTATTGGAGAGACATCCAAAGCAGAGGAAAACACTTATAGCATCACTGCTTGAATGATTAATTCTGTTTCCAGCTGTCCTGCAGCTGTCTGGGATTTGGACCTTGGTCTAATTCCAATCCTACTGCATCCCTTTCTCTATAAATTAGTAGGAGTGACATTGTCTAAAATGAGGACTAGTTGTTGCCATTGATTTTAGCTTAGAAGTAGAAGTAGGGGTGATATTCATAATATTAGCAACTGGTATAGTACATTGCTGACCAATCAGAATGGGTACCCGCAGTTCCTGCTAGCATTAAACCTTTAGACTCAAGGGTCTTGAGAGAAGGATTGAGGTAGCTGAGATGGCAAAAGATTCAGAGTGGGGGTACTTGGGGGCATTGGCTATTTACAAAATGGTACAGAAGTATTTCAATCCTTTAAACATAGCCTGGCTATACCAGACAATACCAGATGAATAGCAATCCATTCCTTTTTTTTTTTTTTTTTTTTGATGGAGTCTCGCTCTGTCACCCAGGCTGGAGTGCAGTGGCATCTCACTGCAACCTCTGCCTCCCGGGTTCAAGCAATTCTGCTGCCTCAGACTTCTGAATATCTAGGGTTACAGGCATATGCCACCACACCTGGCTAATATTTATATTTTTAATACAGATGGGGTTTCACCGTGTTGGTCAAGCTGATCTCGAACTCCTGACCTCATGATCTGCCTCCCAAAGTGCTGAGATTATAGGCGTGAGCCACCGTGCCCAGCCTTCCAATCCATTCTTGAAAGAATCTAGAGAAAAGGACATCCCCATATGATGTCTTGGTCAATATGCTTACTGATAAAAGATCCAGCAACCAGCAGAGAACCTACTATCAATTTACTATTTTGAATCTGGATTAGAATTGACAGCTACTGAGTCTCCACAACCTTATAAAGTGACTTCGAGAACAAGATGGCCTTTAAAATTGTCATAAATGGCTGCCAGGTGGAGCAGAGCTGTGAGGGGCACCCAGCCTCTGTAAAAATAAGTAGTCTTTATTGCAAAGAATGCAACAGCCCTGGAATATGCTTTGATGTGGCAATGGGTTTTTTTTGGATCTCTTCTTGCCTGGTCATTACTTGATTTACACAGGACCTGGCCGGGGAGGAAGCCACACCCCTTTGACAGGTAGATAGGAAGCACTATTGGCAGGGAGCAGTGGCGAAGCAATCCTAGTTGCCATCATTGGGTTGCTGGCATAGTACTGGTCCTGCAGGTTTCTAACTTGTCATTGTAGCTGGCAATATCTCCTGGTTTTTATGGAAGGCTTAATTGGAGAGTGTCTGATGCCTGAAGGGCTTTGCTGGTTGACAACCTTGAAAATGGTGAAAGAAAGAAATTGAAACCAGGTAAGCTGTTCCTTGTGAATTCTTCCCTCCCTCACAGGCGGAATCTGGCAAAAAAAAAAAAAAAAAAAAAAAAAAACCTGTTCAGTGAGATACACAGTAAATGCAAGGATGGCTGCAATGAATAAAGGCTGCCCAGAGAGTTACCTACCCACTTACCAGTCTCATCCAGTTTGCTAACAAATTGTTTGCCTGGTGAAAGAAAGATGTCGATGTCAATCGTTCATGCCCATTTCAAAGGGAAATGCCGCCTGTGGCCCCTGTTGGGTGCTCACTTTTGTATTACATGATCAGTGGTGGCCAGAAGACCTCAGGGAAGGTAATAGTTCACAGACTCGCCAGAGTCCTGTGACATGGCACCCAGAAAGCTGGGCCAGTCTAGCTTTGCCTTTTGTGTGTGTGTCCTGGGACTACTGAGAGTCAAGGAGGCGGCTACGTGGGTACTGTGGCTGGCAGTCATTGGGTGGTCAGAGTAGGGGTGCTTGAGGCATTCATGGCTGTGCTGGTCAGACGGTGAGGGACATTGCAGGGAAAAACACAGGTGCCATTGTGGAGTAACTGCTTCATTGCTTCATTCATTCATTCCTTCAGCCATTATTCATGAACACCTACTATGTGTCAGGCACTCTACTGGCTACAGGGGATACAGCAGTGAACAAAGCAGACAAAAATCCCAGGCCTCATGGAACTGACATTTTCGTGGGGGAGACAAAATAACAAAGAAAAGTAAGAGATATATGTCAGGTAGTGATAAATCCTGGGAGCAAATTAGAAGTAATGTAGAAAAAAAATGGAGGGAGAATAGATGAATAGATAAAACAAGAGTGGTAAAACTTAGACAAGTGATTGGTGATGGATAGATAGGGGTTCATTTTACTATTTTTGAGTAAGCTTAAAATTTCTCATAATACAAAATTTAAACAAGAATGCAGGTAAGTTGGACAAGAGATGTTAGAGTAGAGTGGGCTTACAATTTTAGATCTCACTGAGTGGGAAGGCCTCACTGAGATGACCTGTGAACAAAGACCTACATGAAGTGATAAGCAGATATCTGGGACAAGCATTCCAGAAACAGGGAACGGTATGTGCAAAACCCTGGAGACAAGACTATTCCTGGAGTGTGAAAGGACTACAATGTGAGCAGCATGGCCAAGGCAGTGTGGCTGAGGAGGAGGCAGTAGATGGGGTAGGGCAGGGGCGGGAGGATCACATAGGGCCTGTGAGTCATGCGGGGATTTTGCCTTTTACTCTGGGTGAGATGGGGGACCACCAGAGCATTCTGAACAGAGGAATGACATGATCCAACATGGGTTTTGGCAGTTCTTGGAGCTTTGGGAGTGAAGGTCCACTAATACCTACGTATGGGGTCCACTGAGCATCCCTGAAGGCAGGCGCTTTTAAGACCTAGTTCTGTTATAGCTTCTGTTCTTAGATGAAGCAAAGGAGCCCATTTATTTTTTTGAAACTCCATGTAACCCCACAAGAAATCACGTTTGATCGAGATAGCTTCAGTGAGACTCTATCGAACTGAAACAAACCACAGGAACAGCCACTTTTTCTCATTGCATGGCTGCCACTCTTGGAGAGCAGGAAAGGTGTGCAGTAGGCAGACCTGAGCTGCCCTTCACCACAGCTCAGGAGGGGAGGGGAGGACTCTGAGGCTCAGGAGGAGAGAGGAGGACTCCATGGCTCAGGAAGAGTAGGAAGAATACCACAAAGTCTGTGCAAGGTGAGATCTCTCTCTGACATCATAGGTCTTCCACTGGTCTAAGGCTCTTTATTTTTAAGAAACTTTAAGACAAAAAAGTATACTCGAACCAAAAGCAAATTTATGTGTGTGTGTATATATATATATGTATAATATATATTTTTATGTATAATATATATTTTTATTTATAATATATATTTAATATATTTACTTTTAAATTATTTCTCATATTATTATGAGAAATAATAAAACACAAAGACATTCCCTGTGCTCCTCAAGTAGTAAAATCTGAACCACTACCTGGAAGGTAAGGGGCATAAATAACTGAGTGGAGGTGGCCGTAAGGAGAAGCACGTTAATGAGTATTCTCTGCTGTATTTGATGGTTCAACTAGGCTTCTTCCATGAGGATCTTATTTTCCCTGGCATTTATTCACTTCAGTAAGGTAGACAAACTCCTATCTAAAAATAGCACCTAGTGCCAAGTCTGTCTAAGGCCTCCTGGCCCTTCAGTCCCTGAAGCCAGCTTCTCTCCTCACTCCCATCTGAACCTCAAAAAGTCAACCCTCTCATTGGGCCTTGCCCACAAATACCTCCATCAAAGCTAGGACTCACACAGGTAAATGTGCTGCAGGTGCCCCTGTGACTTCCTCACCTAAGAATGTGACGAAACCAGTTTCCAGACAGCTCGCACACTCTGACTAATGAATGAGCAAGTATGAGCCGGGTAGCTTCTTCTCACATTATTTTGCCCGTGGAATCTTTTTGTACTCAAGATGCCTGAGCCAAATGCTACATTTATTTTCCATGTAAAGGTTTTACTGAGAAAGGAAAATTTTGTAAATTTTTTTTTAATCCATTGTGTTCTTTTTGCCGTGTGGTAGGAAGAAACATCGCAGCCTTAGGGCTAATTAGCATTTGTGTAGTGTTCATATAGATTGCTCTATATTCCCCTCATATTTATAGTCTGTCATCATTTTACATCTATAAACTACCTTTCCCTCATGAAATTTAACAATCTTGTTTTACAGAAAATGGCAGAGCAGGTGGAGAAGGCGGTCTTAGCATGGATCATATGGTTGCGGTGAAAGAGTTAGAACGCACACTGCTCAATGTTGGTGTACACAGAGAAGCAATGCTCCCGGGCTGGGGCCCACCCCAAACCAGCACAACTAAACTCGTTTACAGTTGTTATCCAAGCCACCTGACATGGTTTCTGTACTTGGATCAACACTGAGTCCTTCTCCAGAACATGACAGAAACATAAGGCAGAAGAAGCCTTTAGCCTACTCTTGGAGGGCATTTTCTATTTCTTTTCTTTGATTCAACTTCAACACCTGACTGAGGGAGGCAAAATTCCAAGATCAGCCCTGGCAGTTAGGGCTCCTCTGTTGCAAGGGCTCCTCTGTTGCAAAGGCTCCTGTGTAGCAAGGACATTAGTTCTTCTAGGCCATGAGGGTACTATTTAGAAGGGTCCTGGGAGGGAGATTATTCTCCTGATTCTGCAGCAAGACCATGTTTAGGAAAAACCTAGGTATTGAGGCAATTCTGGCTCCAATGTAACTTTGCCCCATTTTTCTTTCTGTCTTAAGTATGCAAATCAGAATAATTTCAGTGTATTACTATGAGCAGGGAAACAATGAAAGCTATAAGCCTATTCACAGCTGCCCAAACCAATCCTGAGAAGCAAACTGGTTCTCAAAATACGATCAGCTAATGACACATTCTATACATACCTGCCACTTTATTAATGTGCTGAAAGCCAAATGGATTTGTTCTGGTTCTTCATCAAGGTTACCCAAAGCCTAAACCTGGTGTTTTTCACTGGGGTGTGATTCTTCAGTTCAAAACAATGATGGAGATTTTTCTTCCTTAGGGGACTGTTACGATCATTTTACTTCTTTTGTTAGCTATTGTAACAAATAGACCAGTTTTTCATGGTTAATGTAATAGAACTTTATTTCTTAATCAGTTTTTACACAGCAAGTGGCATTTCCCTGGGTGATCCTGAGAGCCAGACCCAGACCTCTTCTGTCTTACCTGCCAACCCTTGGATCTTACATTATCTGCATCAAGCTGGCAGAATGGAAAGAGAATAGAAAGCTCTGATCTAGAAGGCCAGATATCATTTCTGCACACATTCCGATAGTGAGAACAAGCCACACGGCCACACTTAGAAGCAAACAAAGCTGGGAAACATGGTCTCTGGCTGGGCAGCCAGTTATCAGCAATAACTCTTTTCAGATGCTCCTCAACCTACAATGTGGCTCTGTCCCAATAAACCCACTATAAGTTAAAAATATCATACATTGAAATGCATTTTCTACACCTAACCTGCCAAACATAGCTTAGGCTAGGCTATCTCAAACATGCTCAGAATACTTATATTAGCCTTCAGTTGGGCAAAATCATCAAACACAAAGCCTATTTTATGACAAAGTGTTGAATATCTCATGTACTTTATTGAATGCTGTATTGTAAGTGAAAAACAGAATGGCTCTATGGGTACTTGAAGTATGGTGTCTACTGAATCTGTATTACTTTTGCATTATTGTAAAGTTGTAAAATTGTAGGTTGAGCCATTGTAAGCTGAGGACCCTCTGTATTAGGAAAGGGGGAGTAAAACTGTTGCCATCTCTGTCCCATTTCCTTTGGTAATGAAAGTAATGAATGTTGATTATTTTCTGTGGTCCTTTAAACCCTAGTGCCACTTTAGAAAGTGCCCAAATTTCACCTTCTGCTCCTTACACAAAATCTTCAAGTGTCTGGGAAAGACATAGAGCAAGGGCCCATGCTGCATGCCTATTGTATGTGGGTTCAGGCATGTCAGGGCCTGTCCAAAGGCTAGAAGGAAATCTGTTTGCATGAGATCCTAATGAGCTTCAAGGAGAGACAGTGGGTGGCTAAGCTGGGAATGAAGATAGGAACCCTTTACTTCCCATGTGATACAGGAGATAGAAAGAAAATATTTAGACAGATAGTGAGGGCAAAAGAGTCCTTAGTAGAACTTCCCTTCTAACAAAAAGTAGCCCTAGAAATATTTTTTTTTCTAACAAAGAGCAGCCTGAAAGATCGAGCTGCAAGCATAAACAATGAAGCTGGAAGCTTGCACAGGGGAATGCTGGCAACTGTGCCAATAGAAAAGGGCTACCTGGGGGCCAGGTATGTCCACCATGGAAGCTCCACCTTCCCTTTTTGTTAGCACGTGTACAGTGGGCAACACAGTGCAGCTCAGGCTGAAAACCTGCCTGCATAATAAAAGACTGGGATGGGGATGGCCAGAGATTCACACCCTATGCAAATGGCATATCTGGTCCTAACCAGTTTTTCGCATTCTATGTAGATCAGGCACCACCTCCCAACCAGCTCATCTATAAAATTCCCTGCATTTCACTGCGGATAGGCAATTCATTTTTCTGGGACCCCTCTCTGTAGCAGAGAGCTATTCTCTTTCTTTTGCCTATTAAACTTCCACTCTTAACCTCACTCTTTGTGTGTCTGCGTCCTTGGTCTCCTGGGCTGTGAGACAACAAACCTTGGGTGTCACCCTAGACAACGAGGCCACTTCACATGCAGTGATTTGGATGGGGAAGGACGCACTATGAGGGAAGAAGAAGGGCTGAACCTTTTAGGTCTTCAGATTCTGCAGAAAGCATGGGCTGGCTGTATGGGATCAGAATGTGGGGATGTAATTAAGGACAGCACTATTGGGTGTTCTTACTATTGAGAATCGAACCTTCTACACAGGCTTCTTCTACACGGGACTTTATTCTACTGCCTTCCTCAGAGTAACTTTATTATTCCAGGCAACTCTCGCCAGGGAGAAAAAGTGACAGATAACTTCATTGACCTCAGCAGGACTACCTGAAAGACCTATCTACTCTTTAAGATGAAACATCAAATGACGTTTTATACCCTACGACTCTTGAAACCTCTTGCTTCAAAATCCTGCCTTGTTTTTTTCCAGCAATCCTAAATTACAATATCATGATCCTTGCTCAAACCTAACCATATGCCTGCATTGAAAAACCTACCTAAAACCAGATCTTACAATCTTAATAAACATGGCTTCTCAGCCCTCTCCTCTCAAGTTGCTTCCAAGACTCTGAGGAGCAGTATTTTTCTTTACTTCCATAAGCAATAAACTCAGTTTTGACTTATCCACAGGGTGCTTTGGTGATAGTTTGCACAGCTAGCATTCCACA
Source organism: Macaca fascicularis (assembly GCF_037993035.2). Classification (NCBI taxonomy): domain Eukaryota; kingdom Metazoa; phylum Chordata; class Mammalia; order Primates; family Cercopithecidae; genus Macaca; species Macaca fascicularis. The sequence continues at coordinate 16,034,785 of NC_088378.1, forward strand.
GTATCTCCTAGTCTGGGGGACATGTGCTATGTTCCAATGGTAAGGGAAACTAAAAAGAAAAATTTTACAGGCCGGGCGCAGTGGCTCACCCCTGTAATCCCAGCACTCTGGGAGGCCGAGGCAGGTGGATCATGAGGTCAGGAGATCAAGACCATCCTGGCTAACACGGTGAAACCCCGTCTCTACTAAAAATACAAAAAATTAGCTGGGAGTGGTGGCGGGTGCCTGTAGTCCCAGCTACTCGAGAGGCTGAGGCAGGAGAATGGTGTGAACCTGGCAGGCGGAGCTTGCAGTGAGCAGAGACTGCGCCACTGCACTCCCGCCTGGGTGACAGATTGCAACTCCCTCTAAAAAAAAAAAAAATTTTACTCAAATGAAAAAGTGGTTCCATTGGCAGCTCCAAGACACTGACTGGGCCCAACTGTCTCATACTTTGGAATAATAAAGTCCTTTAAGTGCTAGTGGAAGAAGGACTCCACTTCTAGACTGTGATCCATAGAAACAACAAAGTAACTAGTGGAGCAGCAGGACAGCCAGGAGGCAGAGGTCCTTGCAGGAAGACCCTTGAAGGTAGAGAGTGGCAGAGGCAGGAGGAAAGTGTTGGCTGCTCAGAGCACACCCAGGACATGTCAGGAGTTCTTGCACAGGCAGCAGTGGTTATTTCATGAATGGTGCACTTAGCCCACTTACTAGTTACTTTTCTCTACACTGTATTCCCCAAACCCAGGGATGCATGGTTATACATAAAAGATTGGCATCAGAAAGGCCCATGGTCATAAAAAATGAGTCCTTCAATTATCAGCCCAGATAACCAAGCAGCCACCAGAAAGAGAAAGTATGGCAAGTGGGTTAATGCCAAGCAGGAGAATGCCTGTGAATGCATGCTTGACTGGAAATGAATGAGAGAGGGTAAGAACCTATGGGCTCTGGGCTATGGGGAAATGAAGGCATAAAGAAAGTAAAGAACATGTGATACTTAAAGTAGAAAGGAGTTGAGATCCCAGAACAGACAAAGGTTAAGAGGCTGCCTTCCTCTCCATAAACTGAGATCCTAGGACCCCTTCAGGATCCCTCCTACAACAGATTTTGGGCTAACATCTAATTCTGTGCTGGCTTAGGCAAGAAGGAAAGGAAACACAGAGGATTTGTAATTTTGGCAGGGTAAAGATTTGTATGAAATGCCTCTGCGAAAACCTTCAGTTCCCCTGAGAGAAGTATCAGACCACCAGTCAGTCACGCTGTAAATGAAATGAGCTAGTCAGCTTACTTGCCTTCTGATATTTACATGAGGATGGAGAAATTTGAGTTTGGGTAGGGGTAGGAGGCTTTGAGGGGTGTGGAGTATTGGGGGGAAAAAGAGAAGTTATGCAGAGCTTGACACACTTCAGAAGAAATCAGCTGTGACAGGATGTTGTAACGGGGCCCTGAAACCAGAGGAAATAGTATGACATTCAACGTGTGTATGTGCCGGCCGTTCACAGGTGAGAAGGGGACCAAACAATATGAGGACCTACTCATAAATTTCTTTCCTAGACCAGAAATCCTGCATTTTTGGACTAGCATTGGCTCAGTATTCTAGAGGTTTTAATCTGTATGATGAAAATTTTTGGTTAGCACTGGCCTGTGTGTTGGAAGAATACATATTTTATTTTAAAGGTGGTTAGAAAAGAAATATTCTAAACAAAACAGACACCCCAAAGATCTGAGCTTTATATATAAGGGCAGCAACACCTTTTTCTGTTAAGTGGGACAGATCATCTGCTTGGGGATTCTAGAGTCTTATCACGCTCAAACCCAACTGCTGAGAAACCCACATTGAAAACTGAGAAGTCAGGCTTATGTCTTGAGCGTAAACCCTAGTGATGTTCAGTTGAGCATTCAGTTAACTGTTTTGAGATATGGTGAGAATTGTAAACTCTCCTTTCCCCTAGTTCTCTGCTGTCAAATGGAGAAAAATAAAAACAAGGGTCAGAGAGCTCTTCTGATTGAAGATCCCAAGAAGGACCAAGTCATTCATCAAGTGGAGCAGATGTGGTCAGAAAAAAGGACTGGCCAGAGATAATCCATCTGCAGAGCCTGATCCTTGTTGGTCATTTTGCCCTGAAAGACATCCCAGGATTCCTATATCCTCTGAATGTGACCCATCGCCACTTTCATCATCAGCCTCATCATCATCAATGTTCACTTATTTTAACCAATAGATACACAATATAAAATGTACGAAAAGTATTTTTTGAACTCACCTTTAATACAGAGAAGTATGAAGAGGTTAAACAAATAAAAGGATAGGCTACAATCTCAATTTTGATAAATCAATTTTTAAAAACCTGTCAACGGTTATAAAATACAAATATTCAAATAGGTATATTTGTATAATTTGTTTGTTTGCTGTCTGATTGGTGGACACATTCTACTTATTCATTTTTTGGTATTACACGTTTTGTTGCTATGAATATCCTCAAATGAACATCTTGGTGAACTTTTACACATATACCCATAAGTTAAAGTCCTAGCACTGGGTTGGTTGAGTTAAAGGCTGCATGCATAAAAATCATGTAGGTCATAGTTACCCTTTATTGAACAGCTAATTTGGGCCAGGAAAAGTTTTATATGTTATTTTTAATCCTCACAACAATCTTTCAAGGTCATTGATAGTGTTAGTGATTACAGGTGAGGGTGAACTGAACTTCAGGGAGGAGAAAGCTGTTGTGTCGAATGTCTATTAACCTCCATAGGGAAGGCATTAGGTTCAGGATGCTGAAGAAGGGACCCAGAGCCAGAGAACGAGACTTGGGGTTTTATGAGGGGATCACATGCAGGGGGGAGAGTCCAGTGACAGTGGGCTGGACAAGATATATGTATGGCCCGGTGGCATCAGGATGGGTAGGAGAACCACAGGTGCTTGCAAACATCATGCAGTTTACACGGCATTTTCACTAACACCCTCCCCTTAACGACCTCTGCCTCACAATGTCCATTTAACCCAAGGCTCTGGGCCTCAATCCTCTGTATGGCCCGTGTCCCATGGGATGGGATGGGGGCTCAGATATTACTCATAGACAGGGAATAAATCTCTGGATTGGCCACTCCTGGATTCCATAGCTGGGAACACACATTCAGGTGCATCTGTTATACAGGGTCATTCACCCTACAGAGACCTCCCCCGACCCTAGGTAACAGAGCTGAAGAGTAGCTGAACTAAAATTCGGTTCCAAGTCTTTCCAACTTGCCACTGACACAGTCATCTGAAGGTTACAAATACACTGAAGAGATCATAAAACCGGAGAATCCTGGCCATCTCTTAGTCGATACCTCTCCCTTTCAGATGTGGCAGGGAGACCCTGAGAAGCTTAGTGTCTTGCCAAAGGCTATAGAGGTAAGATGGGACCAGGACCCTGCCTCCCAGGACAGTGACCTTTACAGTACACTAGTGGTTTTGTATGTCTGGGGCCACAGAAACCCTTTTTCTATAAAAGCTTGTGTACAACGTCCAAGCTCAGGTTGCTCTGCTTGAATCACGGGAGGAAGCCCCAGAGTCTGCTTCTCTCTTGTTTTCTACTTTTCTCTCTCCCAAGGCATTTCTGGGGAGTACAGTTTGAAAAACACTTATCTATAGCACAGCTATCTCTGTGTGTGGGGTTCATCATTCTTTCTAGTTGCTTTGAGCAAACACAAAACCTCTGACTTTTTTTTAAAAATGGAAGACTTGGGGGCCACCCTTTGTGCTGTGGTTTCTTTGGCCTTATCCCACTGTCCATGGGAGGCATTGGGGGTGGAGCTTGTTCGTGTTTCTTGTGCTCATTGGATATGTGATCACAGAAGATGTATCTAGGACCCTGGAGGTCACAGAAACTCACTATTGTTAGTCTGAGAAAAAAATGGGGGAAGTATAAGGAAGAAAAAATAATCCAAACATTGTTGGCTGGGTGTGGTGGCTCATGCCTGTGATCCCAGCACGTTGGGAGGCAGGAGGATCATTTGAAGCCAGGAGTTTGAGACCAGCATGGGCAATACAGTGAGACCCCGTCTCTACAAAAAGTTAAAACAAAATTAACTGGATTTGTTGGTGTGCACCTGTAGTCCCAGCTTCTCAGCAGACTGAGGTGGGAAGATCCCTTGAGCCCAGGAGTTTGAGGCTGGAGTGAGCTTTGGTCACACCACTGCACTCCAGCTTAGGCTACAGAGTGAGACCCTGTCTCTAAAACAACAGCGTGAGCAACAGCAACAACAACAATGAAGTTCATCTCCAATTTCTTACGCTGCCCTTCTCCAGCTGCCTCCCGTCTGGGGTAGCCTCAGTGGAGAAGCACAGCTGCTAAACTAACAAGTGCAGTAAAGCTTCCTGGGCCGGATGCGCCACGAGAAGTAAAAACATTAGGAGCCATGCACCTATAAAGGAAACCAAACAGGAAATTTGATGTGAATCATCAGAAAGCACCCTGTATAGAGAGAAGACCATGGGGCTTAGTCAAAGACGAAGCACATGTTGCATTGTTTAGGGATGGTGGATGGGAGAAATAATATCAGCTGAATCTATAATAAGATAGAAACACAGAGTGTCCAGATTCTTGTAAAGCGGATGGTAAGCGAATTCTTCTCCTGGAGAAGGACAGTTTAAGGAATTGGAGATGAACTTCAGCTTTAGGGACCATGAGAAAAGGCCGTATTGATTCACGAGACAGTGAAGCCGGGTGTTATTTCCAAGGGGCTGCGAAAGCCTTTGGCAGACTGTGTAGCTTTCTGTCCATTTATCCACTTATTTCTGTGGCACCTGCCACCGTGGGGGCTGAGAGGCAGTTAGCATTATTACACCTGCTGGCAGGCATGAATAATTGGAGTTGCACGAAGAGAAGCAGGGTTCTGTTCAGTTAAGAGCATCGTCTGAAGTGAGTGAGGCTGCCTGCACACTGTGGTGCTTTGTGGGGGTCTAAGAGTGGTCTGTCTGGGAGAGATGGTCTTGTAGTCCCAAGGCACTGCTCTAATTGGTTTCTCCTGTGTATGTAGGAGGTAATAGGGGAAGGTGGGAGCAGGACATTAAGAGCCTGTGACACTGACTGCAAAGTTAGAGAGGCTGAACACTGAGGAGGGACTGGGGCTTGTTTTCTCCCAAAGGACATTTTGGAGGCAGTACTCCCTGCCTCTTGCTCACACCAGCTACCACTCTGACCCTCAGGAATGACAACTTTTTGCAAGTCCATTGATACAAGCTTGTGACGCCAATACAGGTTGTCAAGGTGGTTTTGAAGATGTTCAAGTCATATCCCATGAGGACATTAACACGAGGTTTCAGTCTTAAGCAGAAGTTAGAGGAGAGAAAGATCTAAGTGTGGTGAAAAGAGAGGACATTGGAGAGGTGGTGTCAAGGGTCCCTCTCAATACTGGGCATAGGAGTTATCTTTTTGTCTGTTTCCTGTAATATAAAGGCGCTGGTCTAGAAGATCTCTGAGGCCATTCCCATCAATACTGGTGGCAGGAAACTGTCTCCTGACTGCTCCCCTACACCCATTCTCTCCCCTCTCCAAGCCACCTTATGTAGAAATAAATCTAACATTAGTTGAGTGTCTGCTATGGCACTATTCAATATGATTTACAGATACAAACTCACTTAATCCTCATACAATCCTATGAGATAGATACTACTATTTCTATCTTGGGGATGAAGGAATTGAGGCACAGAGAAATTATGTAACCAGCTTAGGGTCACACAGCTAGGAAGTGGCTGAGTCAGGACAGAAGCATTCTGCTTAAAAGTGTTATGGCTATTCAAAATGGTCAAAGGACTTGACCTTTATTTCTCCAAATAAAATATGCAAATCGCCAACAAGCACATGAAAAGATGTTCAATATCGCTAGTCATTAGGGAAATGCAAATCAAACCCACAATGAGATGCAATATCATATCCATTAAAATGCTATTATCACACACACACACAAAAGGAGAATAACAAGTGTGGTCAAGGACGTGGAGAAATTGGGACCTTTGTGCTTTGCTGATGGGAACATAAAATGATGTGGCTACTGTGGAAGACAGTTGGGTAGTTCCTCAACAAGTGAAACAAAGAATTACCGTATTGATCCAGCAATTCCACTCCCAGGCATACACCCAAAAGAACTGAAACCGGGAACTCAAATACTTGCACACCAGTGTGAACAGCAGCATTATTCACACTATGCAAAAGGTGGAAACCACCTAAATGGCCATTGACAGATGAATGGATAAACAAAATGTAGTATATACAGACAATGGGCTATCACTCAGCCTTAAGAAGGAATGAAGTTCTGACATGCCACAACATACATGAACCCTGAAAACATGATGCTAAGTAAAACGAATCAGACACCAAAGGACGAATATTGTATGATCCCATTTTTATGAGGTACCTAGAACAGTCAAACTCACAGACACAGAAAGCAGACTGCTGGTTGCCAAGAACTGAGAAGAGGGGAAAATGGGGAATTAGTGCTTAATGGCTATAGAGTTCCAGTCTGGGATAGTAAAAAAGTTCTGAAGATGGGTGGTGGTGATGGCTGCACAATGTTGTGAATCTACTTAATGTCACTGAATTATACACTCAAAAATTACTAAAATGGTAAATTTTATTTTATATATATATATGTCTTAGTTTGGGCTGCTATAATATCTTAAAATGGGCATTTTATAAATGATAGAAATTTATTGCTCTCAGAACAGCCTCAGTTCTGGAGGCTGAGAAGTCCAGGATCAAGGCACCCACAGATTTGGTGTCTGATGAGGGCCTGTTCCTCATAAACAAAGACTTGTATGTGTCCTCACATGGCAGAAGGACAAACAGCTCCCCCAGGCCTCTTTTATATGGGCACTAATCCCATTCATGAAGGCTCTGCCCTCATGACTGAGTCACCTCCCCGAATTAATGCCATCACATTGGAGGGTCAGGTTTCAACATATGAATCTGGGAGAAGCACAAACATTCAGAACATAGCAGTTATAACGTAACAATATTAAAAAGGTGGGCTGGGCACAGTGGCTCACGCCAGTAATCCCAGCACTTTGGGAGGCTGGGGCAGGTGGATCACCTGAGGTCGGGAGTTCAAGACCAGCCTGGGCAACATGGTGAAACCCCGTCTCTACTAAAAATACAAAAGTTAGGCCAGGTGCGGTGGTGGGTGCCTGTAATCCCAGCTACTTGGGAGGCTGAGGTTGTACTTCCCAGGTTGTACCTGGGAGGCGAAGTTTGTAGTGAGCTGAGATTGCACCACTGCCCTCCAGCCTGGGCAACAGAGAAAGACTCCTTCTAAATAAATGAATAAATAAACAAATGTGTAGAGATTCCTTCTTTCTAAACCAACCTGTGCCATGTCCCTCCTGCTATAATACTGTTAGAGGTTCCTGTCCTCTCATCCTACTCAGTGACAGTACCTCCACCTAGGACCCAAATGTAGGCTGCTTCTCATAATAAGTTCTTGGCTGCTGTCATGTAATAAGCCTCCTCACAGACGCCACGCTCGTGGTTGCATCCTGGCCCCTGCTAGGTTGTTGCAGCCTCTGCTCACTTCCCACGTGGGGGGCTGTCAAAGCCACTCTTTACAAAGAAACCTTTTTTAGTTGACACCAGTGCTCTGGACCCTATCTTTTGGGAATTTTTCTAAGCCTTGCCGTCAGTGCCACGATCTTAATGTTGAATGAGACACTGCTTTGCACCAGTGTCTGCGTGTATGATGTCACTGCATCACCACTGCAATTCTACTTTGGGTCTAGAGCAGAAGTGGAAATGCAGCAAACAATAAATACTTCGTGACTTGCCTCAAAATGATAATACTGCCGACTTTTATGTCAATTCTGGCTTCCAGCTCGCCTTTGGGATTGGTCTGTGCTGAAAGCAATTTCCAAAGTTAGGACCAAAGAAGGAGCAGATGAATATAATTAGGAGATGAAGAATAGGAGTCAGCCAGGCAGAGATCTGGTTCATTAACAATGGCCTTCGATTAGAATACTGCTCTTTGGGTGGCGTCTTTAGAAATCTCAGCATCAAGAGAGGCTGTAATTGCTTACAGTGTTATCGGCCCTGTTGTCTTGTCATTTTCTTTCTTAGCTGTTTTATATTCTGGGCGTAGAACCAGCTGGGAAGGATACAAACCCGGTGGTGTCAGTGATAACGGCTAACTGCAGGTATGGTCCATATTTAAGCCTGGGCTTTTATTCAAGTCCTTAATATTGCACGCTCCTCGAATTACTTAATGGAAGTGGGGGAAGAAGTGATATGGTTGGGGGGTCAGTCAGGGAGGGGAAGGGAAGTGTTGAAAGGTCATAAATTATGCAGTACTTTAAAAAATTCAAATTAATTTGAAGCACTTTTAATGACCTGCTTTATCCTCGTTTTATACTTTTGTCTGTGAAACAAAAAGCAACGTCCTCGCAGGCCGATGCGCTGTACCTGAACCGGGTGTGGCCCAAATGACCTTCCTGCCACCAAAGCCTGCAGGCTGCGTAGTGAAGACCTGCGGCGGTGGGCCTGCCTCTCCAGCCTGCGTGGGGAGGTGAGGTTCGGATGTGATCAACAGCGACCTCTAGCGTGAGCCTGAGAATTTGCATTTGGTTAAGTACTGAAGGAAAATAGCAGAGATGAGAATTCTGATCAAATTTCTAACGAACAAAGGCAAGGTAGACATTTCTCATTGTTTTCCCGGGTAGAGAAGCCCAGGACTGACAGCTGAGGATTTCACTTCATTGGCACCACTTACTCCCATCAGTGCTGGAGATGCTATTTCAAACATTGCCTTATTTATTTTCGCTAAAACGGATCATTGGGATTGGTTTTAAAAAGCCCTTTCGCTTGCCTTTAGGGTTTCAACCAGAGCGTTCCCATAGGAGGGCATCCACTCTTTTACTGCAGTGTGTGTGTGTGTGTGGTTGAAGACAGGAGGGTGGGAGAGAAGAGCAATGTCCCCGGGCGCTGTGAGGAGGTCAGGGGTTCCTGCTCACCTTTCTTCATTGACGGCCGCTCTCTAGAGGTGGCCAGCTCTCCATTTCTACTTGAGGCTGTCGACTATAGAAGACTTCCTTCCCCTGACCTTGGTGCGTCCACAGAGCAGCAATCAGCTCCGGGGGGTTCTTGCTCTCGCCCCTGCTCTCCACTTCCGTCTTATGCCCCTCCCACTCTTCTGAAGCCAGGTTCTGAGTCTCAAGGGTGATGTCCAGGCCAAGTGAGTGCACAGGCCGATGGCACTCATTCCCAGCGAAGAATGGGGCCAGAGGATGACTTCCAAGCTCAGTCAGGAGCCAGGAGGAGATTCTTAAGAGAAAGGCTAAACATCACAGTTCCTGGCCCATGACTTTGCTGTTTGGGGATGGGAATTTGTGGGATGTGTTTTGCAAGGGGTTTGGGGGTTAGGGAATGAGGGAATACATTTTCCTGTAACTTCAACCAGTTGAAGGCAGATAGATTTGCAGTACATATTTGCTGTAATAACTGGGTTTGACCTGCTGTTGCCTTTTAACCAAGCTTCAGCGTAGAAATGCTGCCTGTTTTGCTGTTGTGTTTTAAGCTATGAGCACATAATGGTGCTTGGGGCTTTCTCAATTTCATCTGTGCTTCCTCCTCCCAGTAGTATTAGATCAAGGACCCAAGCATTTGCTTAAAGGGCCTTAACCCTCAGGGCCTAATCCACCTGCCCTGTCAATACACAAACTTACAGAGACATTCTCAGAGTTATGAAAATATCCATGTCAGAAGCAAGAAGTATATTACATGTGAATACCCTTTGTACAATTTCTATTAGACTTGTCTCAGTTTCTTTTAGCAACAACCATTGTCCCAACAAAGATTCTCTTCTTGACCAAACTAGCAGACTCCCCTGAGTCCACTTCTCTACTGGGCCTCAACCTTGACCTATAAACACTTGAACAAACACTAACAAAGTATCAAAAAACTCAAGGCTGCATCCCTCAGATGACCCTAGCCCCCATAAAGCACCTGCCTAAGAGAACTCAAGGCCACCAAAAGAATTTACTGTTTGTTCCCGCCAACACCTAAAGACAGGGCCCCAGTCTCCCAATCTCTGCAGCATGGTAGGAATCTAATTTCAGTAAGTGCCTATTAGCAAATCCAGGTGGGTTTCACGTGGATCAACACCTCCTTCTTGCTTTTTGTAATTGTTCACTTCTCTGACTCTACTGAGCCTCTACTCCCTCAATCCCTTTGTGAAATATCCAGCCACATTTGCAAATCAAGGTTGAGTTCAGTTCACACTGTACTCTTTTCTCTATTACAATTGTTATTAATGTTTAAAATAGGCCTTTTCCACTTTAGTGTCCAGTTTTGTCTCTCTTTGGTAGTCCATTTAAAAATGGTCCACACTGGTTGAGCACGTGTTGGGCACCGTTTACTACAATCAGTGCTGGAGAAGCAAAGAAGAATTAGACAGTGTCCAAAGTGGTCCTCAAGGATCCAGCCATAAACTCACCATTAAAAAAAACCCTGTAAATCCCAACATGGTTCCCATATTGGGCCCCTGAGCATAGAAAATCACAAAGACATAATCCCTCATCCATGTGTGAAAGCCAATGAGTGACAGAGAGCACTACAGGAGCCACCCTTAGAGCTGGCAACCAGAAGACAGAGATTCATACTATATCTAGCCATGGAAGCCACAGGAAGCTAATATGCTATCCCTTGTCTGGAACACACATTCTCCAGATATTTGCATGGTCTGCTCCCTCGCGTCCAGCATTCTTCTTCAATGTCACCTCCTTGTTGACCTTTCCTGGCCATTCTATTTCCAGTACATCCAAAAGAACAAGGCACCTACTAGGTGCTCAGTAAACATCAGTTCAGTGAGTGTCTATATTTAACATTGCTGACATCTCTTTCTGGAAATGCTGTCCTCTTCACAATCTTAGTTCTTTTCTCTAGCTCTTATGTTGTGGTTTCTTTGTTTTCCATACTCTTATTTTTCAAGGCTCAGGTTCTTAACACATACTCTTCTCTTTCTCCACTTTATTCATTGGGGATCATATGCATTCTCAGAGCTGTATGTCTCACATCTGTGCTCTCTGCTAGTCTCATATTTCTAGCTGCCTGGTGGCCATTTCCATTAAGATGCCTTACTGTCACCTAAACTCCCAAATTGCTTTCCCTATCAGAGTCACTGTCCCTACCAGTGTCATGATTTCCCTTCTGCTCGGCTAAGCTTCAAATCTTTCAAGTTCTTTTTATTCCTCTCTTTATGCTTTTTCCCCAGTAAACACCAAGTCCTAGTGGTTCTTCCTTCAGAATGTATTAATTAAGGAAGTATGTATTTATTGCAAAACACCATGCTAAATACCTAGGGGAGGTGTGGTATAAAGTTTCATATTTTTCCCTCAGGGAGTTTGTAATCTAGGCTGAGAAGAAAAGCATGTTCAGGAATTATAATTTAAGGCAGAAAATAATTAGTCTTAAATTAGGGTTTATGAGAATGCAAAAGAGGGAAAAATACTTTCACCTGGTTTAGAGAAGACTCTAAACAGGGAATAGGGAACATTTGAGACGGGCCTTGAAAATCAGGTGGCATTTGGACAAACAGATCCTAAGGGAGGGAGGCCTTTTGGATGGGGGGATGGCGTGAACAGAACACCCCAGAAGCAAGACAACCAGGCCTGGTAAGGGAAAGAGTCAGAGCTGAGTTTAGATGGGTCCTAGAGTGCACAAGGGAGAAGAATGGGAAGCAAGGTGGAAGACAGAGGTCAGGGACTTTTAATTTTGTGTTGAAGGCACTGGGAAGAGATTTGAAAACATTGATCAGATAAATAATGTATCAGAGCTGTGTTTCAGGAATGTTAATTAAGTCATAGCCTCTAAATGGGTTGCAGAGGAGAAATAAAAAGAGGATCATCAGCTAGGCTAGAGAACATGGCAGCCTAAATGTGGGCAGCAGAAGTAGCAGTGGAAATGCAGGCACAGGGATGTGGAGGAGATATTGGTGAGGGAGAATGAACAGAGCTTAGCATCTGATTGAACATGGAGAGTGAAGAAGAAGAAATCGTCACAAACAGATGCTGAGATGTTGGACCCAAGTGTCTGATCTCCAAGTCAGAAATAGGGAGGAGGAGATAATCAGATTTGGGAAGAAAAGGGATGTGTTTAGTTTCAGTCCCAGTGAGTTAGAGGTGCTGGCAGGATATCCAGGTGGAGAGTTCACAGCTCCAGTAAGGAGTTAACATATACACCTGGAAATCATGACCACAGGCAGACCTGTATAAAGCAATTTTCTCCCCAATCAAGGTGAGAGTTAAGGGCAACAAATCAATGATGATTGCCAGGATGTTTCTAATAAGAGAAGAGAAGACGTTCCTTGTGAAATGCCTACACTGATGTGGCAGAGGAGGGAGATCCAGAGAAGGAGTGTCAAGGGAGAAGGGAGGAGAGGGTGTTGGAGAAGACATGGACAGCAGTTCAGGAAGGAGTTCTTGGCACTGCCAAATGCTGCAGAGGCATGAGAAACTGTGTGGTGGAGATAAAACTGTTGGATGTATGTAGCACTATGCCATGGGAAGTAAAAAGGATGCATAAATGTCCATTTCCCCCAAAGAGCTTACAACTCATGGGAGAACCAAGATTAACTGTGCCTGAGACAACAACAACTTATTAAAAATTATAAACATAGGGTTTAGATGTTTTATGTAGACGTCCAGGAGCTCAGCAGAAAGACCAGTGAAAACTGGAGGAGTCAGGTACCATTTCACGGGAAAAGTGAGTGTTGAGCTGGAACAGTGGGGATATGAGGATTTGCACAGGCATTGCACAGTTCAGAAGGCACCAGGCAAGAAAGGCCATGTAATATGGTTTGGCTGTGTCCCCACCCAAATTGCATCTTGAATTCCCATGTGTTGTGGGAGGGACCCAGTGGAAGGTAATTGAATCATGGGGGCAGGTCTTTCCCCTGCTGTTCTTGTGATAGTGAATAAGTCTCACGAGGTCTGATGATTTTATAAGTGGGAGTTCCCCTGCACATGCTCTCTCTTTGCCTGCTGCCATCCATGTAAGATGTAACTTGCTCCTCCTTCCCTTCCACCATGGTTGTGAGGCTTCCCCAGCCATGTGGAACTGTAAGTCCAATAAACCCTTTTTCCTGTATAAATTACCCAGTCTTGGGTATGTCATTATAGCAGCATGAAATGAACTTATGTAGACAAAGGCACAAGGATGGGAATCAGTACAGTCTGGCTCTGGGACAGTGAGGCGATCAGACTGGCCAGGGCAGGGAGCATTTGGAGAGGTTGGAAAGCAAGGTTTGGAGAGGCAGACTGAGAATGGACTATGTAGAGTCCCAATAAACACTGGGTAGACTGAGCAGGCTTGATGTGGTAGAAAAAAATCCTAGAATTTAGAGAGCTAGAGCTCTCAGAGGGTGACCGAAGTTCAAGTACCTTGCCCAAGCACACAAGGCAAGTTAGTGACAGATCCAGATAAGCAGATTTCTTGACGCCTTGTAGTAGTCCATTCTCACACTGCTATAAAGAACTTCCTGAGACTGGGTAATTTATGAGGAAAAGAGGTTTAATTGACTCCCAGTTCCACAGGCTGTACAGGAAGCATGGCTAGGAGGCCTCAGGAAACTTACAATCACGACAGAAGGCAAAGGGGAAGCAAGCATGTCTTCCATGGCAGAGGTGGGGAGATGCCACACACTTTTAAACAATCAGATCTCATGAGAACTCATTGAATATCACGGGAACAGCAAGGGGGAAATCTGCCCCCATGATCTAATCACCTCACACCAGGCCCCTCCTCCAATTTGACATGAGATTTGGGCCAGGACATGAATCCAAACCATACCACTCCTCAATATACACTTGTGTGAAACTGGTGTCATAAGAGATTGTTCTGTTGGTGGACTGTAGGAGCATGGAGAAGAAGTTGGAGAGAGGAGGATCCCAGGGTTCTGAAATGAGGACCTCTCCTAGGAAGTAAAATTGAGAGTAGGGTGAAGCAAGGGCATCAAATCCTCAAATCCCCCTGTGTCAGCTCAGCACTCACTTTTTCCATGAAATGGTCCCTGACTCCTCCAGCTTTCACTGGCCTTTCTTTCTGCTGAACTCCTGGGTGTCTACACAAAACATCTAAACCCTATGTTTATAATTTTTTAATAAGTTGTTGTTTCAGGCACAGTTAATCTTGGTTCTCCCATGAGTTGTAAGCTCTTTGGGGGAAATGGGCGACATCTTATGCACTCTTTATACTTCCCATGGGATAGTGTTCAGCACATCATTGTATTTGTTATGTGTGTGTGCCAGTCAGGGTTCTTCTGAGACACACACACACACACACACACACACACACACACACACACACACACACTTATTTTAATGAATTGGCTAATGTGATTATGGGGATGTGGCAAGTGCTAAATCTGTGGGGCAGGTGGTAAGCTGGAAACTCAAGTGAGAGTTGACATGTCAGTATTAGGGCAGAATTTCTTTGGGAAACCTCAGTTTTTGCTTTTTAGGCCTTCAAATGACTGGATGAGACCCAACTACAATATTAAAGGCCATTTCCTTTACTTCCAAGTCAACTGACTGTAGCTGTTAACCACATCTACAAAATACCTTCCCAGCAACACCTAGATTAATGTTTGATTAAATAACTGGGTACTATGGTCTACCCAAGTTGACACATAAAACTGACCATCTCATTGCACTTACTGATGGAGTCATAGTGAGAAATTCAACAGGTGGAGTTTTCAGAGTAAGAGCAGAGAAGGGTCACCGAGAGGCCTGGATAAGAAGCAGTGAATTTCCAGGGTTCGTAGAAAACTGATGCCATATGGTGCTCCTGGGTGAGGCCCTTGGCAAGAAGTTTATGAATCAGCAAGAACTTGCAGGTTCTGGAAATTTTAGAGTTAAAAGGAAGAGAGGAGGAGATCACTGGTAGAAGGTACTGGAAATGTCTGTATATAAAGAAAGGGAAAAAAGACAGGGAGAGAAGAGAGGGAGGAGAAAGAAGAGAGAGAAAGAGAAGGGAAGAAGGTAGAGGGAGTGGGGAGAAAAACAGGGAGGGAGGTGAGGAAAAAAGAGAGAGAGAGAGAGAGAGAGAGAGCAAGAGGAGGAGAGAGATCTCTAGAGTTTTAAGATGCCAAGTCACTGTTTGTAGTGTATGGTTAAATGAAACTGAGGTGAATTTAAATGGCTTCAAAGTTAGACGTTTTGTGTTCTTTTTAGGCAATAAGCAGAAACTAACAACAGACCCTGGAAATATGAAAATAAAGTCAATAGGAACCTAAGTGAGACAAAGCAGCTGCTTCTAGCGAGGGGAGAGAGTTCTTGACAGATTTTCAGATGATAAAAACTGATTTTTTTTTCTGGAAATTGGTTTATTTCAAATATATTAGTAGAGATGAAACGTTGAGGGAGTAAAAACACACACAAACAAATAGAAAAACCAAACAAAACTGCTTACAGCAGAAATCCAGATATTTGCGGCAAAACAATTAGTATTAACATTGCTGAAGTGTTCCCTGAAATAGATGAGCTTCACCATTAGCCTTCTGTGAATTCAAGCAAGGAGGCATCATTACACAAATTACGTGCCTGGAAAGGGGCTTTTGCACTGGGATGAACTTGTGAGAAGAACATTTAAAGCAAAAGCAATTTTGCCGGTCTGTAATTTGCTCTATTCCCTGTGCTAGCATTGAAGATATTTATGTTTGAGCAAAATTCTCACTCTCAATCTGATTTCTTCTTTTTCTCAATCCAGCCATGAAGTCATGAAGTCCCCTGTTTGGGACAATATGATTTGCTGCCATAGAAACAATTATGATGTCATAAATTTATCTTGCCCCACGAGATCAAAGAGGAAAAGCAATAATACTAATATTTTGCAGTTCAATAGTGCCATTCACCTAGCAGTCACTGACTAGTAATTATCATCGATTTGCAGATGAGGAAAGCTGAAGCAGCAAGCTCCCATGCCTTGGTCTAGAGCTCTTGAATTTTAGACCATGGCAAGAATGTCCAGATATTTCTAATTCCCACCCAGAGCAGCAGCTAAGGAGCCAAACTCTTGGTCTCCATGACTCTCATTTAGGATGAGGATGGAGAGTCGGCTCCTCTCCCAGTGCCTGCACTTCACCAACTGTTCCTAATTACAAGAGTATTTGATGGAACCTAGTTTGATAAAATAAACAAACAAAAAGCCCTTGGCAATTGTCATAGGGTGAGAACATTTACAGAGGAATAGAAAAGACGTCTGGACAGTGCATTAAACCTTAAGCACTCCTGTCCAGCTCCAGCCTTGGCCTGACACCAGTCTCCTCCAGTCCCACTTTCATGCTCATTCTCCTGGCTCCCAGCCATGAGTGAATGGACCTAGAAACTAATGATGCTTAATCCCCAGGCCCCCTCACTTGTACAGTCCCCTTCCAAGGACCTGGGAGGGGCCCTAGCAGTGTGTTTGTTCACTTGGACAGAGTTTTAAAGAAAAATGTGCACTCTAATTTCCTTTTGTGTTGGGTGGTGTTGGAACAGCAGAAGCCTTTTGGGATCCTGGTAGGGGGAAGTGAGTTAGGGATGCATTTGGATGAGGTGGCTTGCAGTCCTTCTGTTTATAGTCAGATTACTGCTAGCCCTTTCTGAGTGGGAGTGCTTTTAAGAATACTTGCATTGTCTGCTCTACTGACCCTCATGTGTGAGGAGAGAGTTGAATGTGTCTTTGGTACCCACCACTGGAACAAGGCATTTCCGGCCTTCTTTGTTGGCAGAATGTGCAAAATGCAATAATTTATTATTTATTTTGGAAGGGATGTCCTAGCATTCCTTGGACCACTGGACAGCTAAAATTTTTACTGATGTGGTGAGTTCCTGAATCTTTATCAGGCTTATAGATATTCATAGATTATTATCTCCTACTCTTTAAGAGTTGCATGTGGCTTACACCTAGGCCTTCAGTGTACTAGCCACTACTTTGTTTATCCAATTGAATTAGCATAAAGTCATCCATGTATTGAACCAGTGTAACATTCTGTCCACAGATGTTCAGCCAGTCCAGTTTTCTTTTTTTGGACCATATTGTGACAGAGGATGGGAGAGTTAACATATCCCTCAGTGAAGAGGGTGAATATGCAGTGCTGAGCATTTCTGATCCTCTTTTCTGATGGAAATGGAAGACAATGCCTTCGCCAGATCAGTGACTACATTCCATGTATCCAAGGCCAGGTTAATCTGCTTTAGCAAAGATACCACATCTGCCACAGCAGCTGCATTTGGATTTGAGCTTGCTTGGGTAGCAGTCATCCACTGCCATCCTTCAGGATCTGTCTTGTTTTTGAAGGGGTCAGATTGGTGAATTGAAGTAAGATGGGGTTCACCAACCCTATAGACTTTAGTTTTTTTTTTTTTTTTTTTTTTTGAGACGGAGTCTCGCTCTGCCGCCCAGGCTGGAGTGCAGTGGCGGGATCTCAGCTCACTGCAAGCTCCGCCTCCCGGGTTCACGCCATTCTCCTGCCTCAGCCTCCCGAGTAGTTGGGACTACAGGCGCCTGCCACCGCGCCCGGCTAGTTTTTTGTATTTTTTAGTAGAGACGGGGTTTCACCGTGTTAGCCAGGATGGTCTCGATCTCCTGGCCTCGTGATCCGCCCGTCTCGGCCTCCCAAAGTGCTGGGATTACAGGCTTGAGCCACCGCGCCCGGCCGACTTTAGGTTTTTAAGGGTAGCACTAATTTCTGCCATTTCCCCAGGAAACTACATTGCTTTTGAGTAACTATTTTGAACTGGGTGTGTGTGGGGGTACCTTTTCAGAGGCCTCCACTTGACTTTACCCACAATCCAAGCAATCAGTGTAGGTTATGTATATCCAGTTACACATTTGGGGACTGTGAGCACGACTATCGGATTGGTCTATGGATCCAGTGGGCCCACTGTGAGCCAGACCTAGGCCAGCTCACCTCCATTTATTACCTGGGTCCCATATGCCCTCACTCTAACAGGAGGGTCGTGGTGGTGTTTTATGTCTCCAGTTATCAATGTCAAGTGTTCAACAGATCTCAAAATGTCTGGATAGTCCCCTTTCTTCAGGGTATCTGTGGCAAATGGCCATGTATCTCTTTGGAGAAGGACTGGAGGAATATATTTTCTATAATGTTACAGGCCCTTCCTTCTAAGGACCCAACTACTCTTTCAATTAATAGATTCCAGGGCCACAGACTGGGTCATATCTGTAAACTGGGGAAGAGATCATGACTTTTCACTGAGGTGACAGCCCTCCGTTTCCTGATCATTCATCCTTGATTTCTTTTTATTTCAGATTGAGTAGTATCATTGCTGGCTGCCCATTAATTTTGTCCTAGGGATGTTAACCTTCAATAGAGAAGAGTGGGATGCTTCTGCAGTTTCAGAGGGTTCAGAACAATGGGAACTCAAGATTTTTGAAGACATTAGCCCAGATGTCCCCAGCCCATGTGGCACTTGAACTAGATAACCTCCAAGGTGCATTTTGTCCCTGAGACATCTTTTGAGAGTGACCTTTTAGGTCTATTTCTAACCTTCCCTTGAGAGGCAGCAAGGCACAGGCTCTGGAGGCACTGCAAAAAGGTTTGAATTGTGACCCTGTCACTTAGTTGCTGTGGGACCTCAAGGAAGTTACTTAATATCTCTGAGCCTCAGTTTCTTCATCTGTAAAATGATAGTAGTACAATACTACTCCCCCGACAATGAAATGACTTGATGTGTGTAAAGCGTTTTATAACAATGCCTGGCACATATGGACACCATGTATATGTATTTGTTATCTTGGCTCATTTCTTCAACACACTCACACTCGTTTTCACACATGAGCTGTAGTTTCTGCTGCCTCTGTGTTCCCACTGCAGGCTATGTTTACTTCCACTACAACGCTCAGCATATTCATTAGGAAGATTGCTGCCTGTTTTTTCTGCTTGACTTTGAGCTCTTCCAGGGCCCAGGAGTGTGTTTTGTTGCCTCTCAGTTCCTGACACGGTGCAGCTGTTTGGTAAATATTCTTTTGAATAAATACGTGAGCTTGCAATCCAGGGACTGGTCTGTCTTGGCCTGAAGTGGTTTTAGAACCCAGTTTTTCCCTAACCAGCTTCAGCTGGCTTCTCTGGCAGGTGTGCATACCTGGATCCCTTGGTCTGAGATATATTAGGTCTCGTATATTAGGAGAGTTGCAGCTGTTTTTTCATCTATATTTCTGGGTGCTGGATCTTGCCTGTTTGGGCGGAGCATCACTTGTACCTACCTCTTCTCTGGTGTTCTCTCCCGTTATTAGTTAGCTCCTGAAAACCAACACGGCAGACCTTCCCACCTCTGCTCTGACCTCCAGGTTCTTAAGCTTTTGTTTTGCTCACCAAATTCTTCATTTCTGTTGTGGTTTCCCAGATCTCCTATTTTGGCAGCTCAAGAAGTCCCGAGACCCCTGCCTAACTTCCACACTCGACCAGCCTGACTGTGTCACATCTGTGAGTCCCCAGGGCTTCCTGGTGTCAGGAGCTGCTGGACTTCCCTCTTTCTCAGGCTACCTCCTGGTTCAGATATAACCAATTTTCCCCATTGGCAGTCTCTGGTCTGCCCACACTCTAACACAGTCTTTGCCTAGAAAAGAAATATATATGGAGTTTTTGGGTTACATACATTTTTTTTATCATTATCTAGGTACTTTTTTGTGGGTGGTATGCCCTCGCTGTACATAGACCCTTGCCTAGCTTCTGGCCATTTGAAGCTGAAACACTCTTGACACTTCCTGCATCCAAGCCTGGGTATTTGATTACTGCCACCTGATCTCCTGGAGCAGGATGGCATAGCCTCGTCTATTCCACATCAATCACAGCACTCTTTCCTCCAGTGTCTGGATGAGGTTGCAGATCATTCTCAACCTGATACTCCCAGCAGCTGCAACTACTGAGAGCTGGCACTGAGTGGAACCCTGTTTGCCATCCCTACACTAAATCATGCCCTTGCCCACACGGATCCACTTTACTGGTCTCTCCTCTGCCTCTCTGGACTTGACCCGTCTCCTGTCTATTTGACAACTGTAACCTGCCTACAATTGTTTTTAGCTCTTGGCCTTTACCAGACAGCCCTAGAGACTGCTGGACTTCAGCTACCAGGTGTTTACAGAATCTGGCTCCGTTATGCCTATTACAGGTCAGATATGACTTCAGGGCCCACATTCCTTCTTCATCACCATTACCGTACTGTTCCTAGAAGCAGCTTCTCTACATGGGTGTTTAAAATAAGCCAGAGAAGTCAGAGATCTTTTCTGAAATGTCCTAGTTTTTTTTTTTTCCCTCTGTGCCATTTATAGGCTTATCTTAGGGACAGAGCTGGACAAGATTGGTTGTAAGTGTTTTTCTGGGATCACTCAGAATTGGGCTTCCCGACTAGGCTCTGCTGTGCAGTCCCTGTGCCCCTCACAAAGAAAACTCTCACTCCACCCCTCTGTCTCTGAGGGTAGATGGTGCTGATGTGGGCCACTGACATCATTTAGCCCTAATGCTGGGCAGTGGAGCTTATGGTGTAAACCATAAAACATTTAAATACCCTGACCTCCACAGAATGGGTTGTCCAGTCTCCCCTGTTCTCTTTGGGCCACTTGTCACCTGGTGCCATCTCCTGCCCTAGAAAGGCCAAGCAGGATTGGTCAGAGGCCTGGGGTAGGATGCCAACTCCTAGGGCCAAGGCTGTAGAGATAAATGCTCTCTTTGCTTGGCCGTTCTTTCATGCGGTTGGTCCTACCATTGCAGGGCTGAGATCAGTGTGTTGCTGGAGAAGAGGCCCAGGAGGCCGGCCAGTCTGCCTTCAGCATCTGCTGCTTGGGCTGCCTAATGTCAAGCATTTCAAACAGTCAGCCTCCGTGGTGGGTTTCACAGAGAACCATATGCTAATTGAAGAGGTCGCAGACTTGCTGCCTGGGGGCCTACAACCTACCTGATACTTTAAAAAAATAAAAATTATAAAATGACAGCAAGAGTGAGGGCAAATAAAAATACAATAAAACTTAGCTGTCTATGTTTAAAAATTGGGGATTTCATGTGAAATTCCAAATGTCTGCTTCCTTCTGAGAAGGATGCTCTGTCAAAATTGGGCCCCTATTCTCCTGGCAGACATTGGCAGAAGTCATGTAGGTGGGGCTGTGGGCTGAATTGTGTCCCCCAAAATTCATGTGTCAAAGTCCTAACCCCTAGTACTTCAGAGTGTGACCATTTTTGGACATAGGGTCTTTAAAGAGATAATTAAATTAAAATGAGGGCATGAGGGTTGGGCCCTAATCCAATATGACTGGTGTCCTTGTAAAAAGAGGCAATTAGCACACACAGACATAGGGTAGACCATGTAGGTATGCTAGAAGACAGCCATCTATATGGCCAGGGGAGAGGTCCCAGAAGAAACCAGCTGGGTTCACACCTTGCTCTTGAACTGCCTTGAAGATGTCCTCAACAACTGTGAGAAAATAGATTTCTGTTGTGTAAGCCCCCAGGCTGTGGTACTTTGTTATAGCAGCTCTGGTGGACTCCTGTAGCTGGCATACTCTTCAGTTTGCTATGGTTCCCTCTGCTCTTCTTCCTGGCCCACTTCACCACTTCTGTGGCCTGCCTGACCCCTGGGGACATACTGTTTGTGACCCATGACTCATAGGATCAAAGAGAGTACCTTTTCCTGGTTGGGGGGAGAGGGCTTTATCCCCTTTCCTCACAATCTTACAGTGGCAGGTTGAAGGGTTGGAGGCTCTAATCTTGGCCAAACGTTGATAGATTTCATCTTGAATACGCCTTCTAGGGCGATTCCTTCAGTCAGAGTGACTTCTGGAGGGAGCGCAGTCAAGACATATCCAAGTTGCCTTCCTGGATGGGGGTTCTGGGACCTATGACCTAGTCTAAAATTTGGGACACTGAGCTAGTATGTGGAGCTGTGTGGGTGGCTGATTGTGGAGTCAGAGAAAATCCAGAAGATGGCACCATGGCAAAGTCTGAAATGAGGGCTACCCAGAGACTAAACATGGAACATTGATCTGAAGAGGCAGTGAAGAGTGCTTGGAAACTAGGTATGAGGCACCAGGACAGAGAAGGGAGATACAGAACAGAACAGATTTGTTCGGAGTGAGGGTGGAGACCAGCTGGCCTGAGATGCTGGAGAAAGCATCACATCTTCTGTAGAGTACCTACAGCTTTGTCCGTGGGATGGATGGGAGCTGTTAAAGGGTTCAGAAAAAAGTGATATTGCCTTGCATTCTATAAAAGCCCCTTCTGTGCTCCTCAGTATGACTTATATAGGTTCTAGGTCTATATTTGGGATGCATAAACCAAATTAGAGGGAATATAGTTCACAAAAAAAGAGACATCCCCACTTCACCCAGCACTCTAAGACCTCATCAATTCACAGGTACAGAAGTAACAGAGATCCAGCCCTCACCCCACCAGATAGCTTTTTCCTGGAATACAATATTGTTATGCTGACACCTTCTATGTGAGAGGATAGAGTATTGTTTCTTCCTTCCAAATTTTCTCTGGGGGGTTAGTTTCTGTTTGTGCAAGTGAGGGAGAAGCAGGGCTTTGGAGTAACAAGCCGAATGAAGGCCAGCCTTACTTAGTCCAAAGTGAAGCAGACCATGCCAGTGATTTTCCTCATTGCCTATTTTACAGATTTATCCATGCTCATGAAGCAATGTGGGCACCATGCCTTTCATTATTTTAACTGTTCACTGGGTATGGAAAGAAGAAATCATTTTTGTCTTCATTTCAGTCTAACTTTATACACAGAGAATGATGGCCCTTCTTAGTTTCTTTTCTTACAAACCAAACGCAGGCCATCTTAGCTGCATTTTCTCACAAGGCTTATTTTTCAAAATTTTAATCATTCTCATTTTCTCTGAAACTTCGTTGATGGATCTGCATTGATTTTGAATTTGGAACTTGAAGAAGAATACCTAATATCCCCGCCAGGCTTGTGCTTAGCGAAGGCCAATCAAGAGTATTAAACACATGCCTATTTGACCGTAGAGTAAAATCGCTGCAAGCCCAGGCCAAAACACCATGGTCTGTGGTTACAATGAGGCCCTCTGTGGACTTCCAAACAATTTATTACTCCTCATGCTCAGCCAGACCCACAATCTCATTTCTCAGCTTGCTGCGTATTTGTTCATATTGGAGCCACTTTGTTTTTCTTGATTGTATCTCATTTTATTGACTGGAGCCCAGTCTCTACTTTTGACAATGTACATATTTGGATATCTTCCCTCACACGATAGGCCGCTGTTTTCACTGTCCTGATACTTCATCATAAGTATTTTAGTTTGACAAAAATCACATATTTCAAGTGCATATTAAGTTGGCTAAAGAGAATCTTTCATTAATTTATTATTATTTCCAGGAATTATCGAGATTGCATTAGGCCAAGGATATGGAGAATGCCAACAGAGAATGAGACATGGACTGCCCCAGTCTCAAGAGGCAGTTTTCTCCTTCCCACTGGCTGCAAATGGTTAAATAAATTGAATCTATATATTTTCCTCTTTTGGGAACATAATTCAGATTCAGAGTAAACACTTTAAAAAGGTTTATTCAGGCTGGGCGTGGTGGCTCAAGCCTGTAATCCCAGCACTTTGGGAGGCCGAGATGGGTGGATCACGAGGTCAGGAGATCGAGACCATCCTGGCTAACATGGTGAAACCCTGTCTCTACTAAAAATGCAAAAAAACTAGCCGGTCGAGGTGGCAGGCGCCTGTAGTCCCAGCTACTGGGGAGGCTGAGGCAAGAGAATGACATAAACCCGGGAGGCGGAGCTTGCAGTGAGCTGAGATCCGGCCACTGCACTCCAGCCTGGGCGACAGAGCGAGACTCTGTCTCAAAAAAAAAAAAAAAGTTTATTCAATTGGAAGCATAGTCGCTTGCTTCCAATAACTAACCCATCCTCCACCCTGTCCCTTACACACACCACCACCATGTTTGTCTCTACTCTAATGCATAGGAGTTTTTAATCTGTAACTGGGACCAGGAAAAGAAGATGAGGAGGATGGAGGAGATAATGTAACACCCACGCCACTAAGACACAAGGAGAAGGTGAGTCCTGTGCTTGGGGATACAGGAAACACGTCAGTGGCTGATGGAACCATTCACAAAGTGAATGCCCCAGGGTGAGTGAGAGCCACATCAGGAACCCCACATTGTTCTGGAGCTCTGAAGACTGGACGGGTTGGGACCATGAGGAGATAACACCCTTGACATGGGGCTTTGAGTTCTCACAATAAGTGTAGCCATTTGGAGTACGTGGGAGAGACTTATTATTGCTAACTTTGCTCTCCTGATAACTCCTAATAAATGTAGGAAATGGGAATGTGGCAATTGGCTTGAAGGCTGAATGGGTAGTATTTGAGATCAAAAGTTACAGATTCTTGGCTATAGTGGGCAATGAGCAATGCAGGTAGAGAGGAATGGGGGTAGAAAAAAGAGAAACAGCCGGGCGCGGTGGCTCACGCCTGTAATCCCAGCACTTTGGGAGGCCGAGGCGGGCGGATCACAAGGTCAGGAGATCGAGACCACGGTGAAACCCCGTCTCTACTAAAAATACAAAAAATTAGCCGGGCACGGTTGTGGGCGCCTGTAGTCCCAGCTACTCGGGAGGCTGAGGCAGGAGAATGGCGTGAACCTGGGAGGCGGAGCTTGCAGTGAGCCGAGATCGCGCCACTGCACTCCAGCCTGGGCGACAGAGCGAGACTCCGTCTCAAAAAAAAAAAAAAAAAAAAGAAAAAAGAGAAACAATATTATCTTGAGTCTATATTATCAGCACTGCATTGGGTACTTGATATATTTTATCTTACCTTATCCACACATCGACTCTGTGAAATAGACATCATCCCTATTTTCAAATAAGTAAAGTGAGACTAATACAGGTTAAGTAATTTGACCAAACCAAGATTTGACTATAAATCAGTTTGGCTCAAAGACTATATTTTTCCATGATCTCATTGAATCATTTATTTTGAATGGGATTCTTCTTTATATTCTTCTATTGTCATGTCATATGACCTAATCACGTAAACTTGGTCTACTTTCGAGGGAAGCCTCATTCTCATAATTTTAGGATGATAAATGACTCATTATCCTGCTCCCTTTATAGAAAAAATTCAAGGGAATAATGAGAGAGTACGTAATATTTTAGTGCACTTCTGTCCTATAATAGAAAAGTTGTCCCAAATCTGGTCTGGAGCAGAACCTTTTCAGTGTGATACAAATCCATTACCTTCTTTTGGAAAAAAAATTGTATTTTTGCAACTTTCTGCTGAATTTTGATGGGATGAAGATTTGGTCTAGGAAATTAGTTACTCACCCACCCAGTTGACTGTTAGGTGATTGTCAGAAAAGAGTTCAGGAACTTTTGACCAGATATTCTTTTCATTTTATACCTAATAATGATTATTTTTATTATTTTCTTTTACTATACCTTATCTCTGACATGGCCTACTGTGGGTCATTTTCCCACTTGCTGACAACTAAACTGTCTGAATTTTTTTCTTCAATACTTACAAATAATAAATGTTAATAGTTAATATTTATTGAACTCCTATAATATGTTAGACAAGGTGTTAAGCATATTAGACACATTATTTTATTTTATCTTCCTAACCATCTGATAAAGTAAACACTCACATACGAGAAAATTGAGACCTAGAGAAATGAAGTAATTTGCCCAGACCTCACTATAGATAAGTGCTAAAGCTGGGCTATGAATCCAGACGTTCTAACTTCAGTTGTGTGCTTCCAACTACTGTACCATACTTCTTTCCCACAATGTTTCAAGTCTACTCTCCTTTATTTTATTTTTAACTTTAAAAAGTTTCTTTTTCTTTTTAGAGATGAGGTCTTACTATGTTGCCCAGGCTGGACTTGAGCTCCTGGGCTCAAGCAATCAGCCTCCTGAGTAGCTGGGACTATAGGCATGCACCACTGTGCCCAGCTTTTGCTTTATTTTTAGACATTTAGTTACTGTTGCCTTCACAAAACTCTGAATATTGGTGTACTTGTATCTCTCTTGGGTTTTTGCTTGCCTTTCAATTAGAGAGAAAAGAGGCAAAGATGTTACGTCTTGCTTCCATTTTCTCCTCTGGCTGAAATAGGTCATGATCACTCCATGTTCTCTGTTCTGACCCTTCAGTCCCTGCCCATGAATTGAAAGGACATATTCAACATCCAGATTGGTCAGACATGAAGCTCTAGGACAGATCAGAGGAAAGCAAAATCACATTTGGAAAATCCTGTCAGCTGCCTCTGTGTTTAATAAGATATTGTGAATGGGAGTAACAGTGATTATTCTCAATTCAAAGGTGCACAAGAGCTGGTCCGAGATGGCTGAATAGGAGCAGCTCCAGGCTACAGCTCCCAGTGTGAGCGACACAGAAGACAGGTGATTTCTGCATTTCCAACTGAGGTACTGGGTTCATCTCACTGGGGCATGTCAGACAGTGGGTGCAGGACAGTGGGTGCAACCCACCAAACGAGAGCCAAAGAAGGGAGAGGCATTGCCTCACCCAGGAAGTGCAAGGGGTAAGGGAATTCCCTTTCCTAGCCAAGGGAAACCATGACACACAGCACCTGGAAAATCAGGTCACTCCCACCCAAGTACTACACTTTTCCAAGGGTCTTAGCAAACGGCACACCAGGAGATTATATCCCGCACCTGGCTCAGAGGGTCCCATGCCACGGGGCCTCCCTCATTGCTAGCACAGCAGTCTGAGATCTAACTGCAAGGTGGCAGCGAGGCTGGGGGAGGGGCGCCCACCACTGCTGAGGCTTGAGTAGGTAAACAAAGCTACTGGGAAGCTCGAACTGGGTGAAGCCCACCATAGCTCAAGGAGGTCTGCCTGCCTCTGTAGACTCCACCTCTGGGGACAGGGCATAGCCAAACAAAAGGCAGCAGAAACCTCTGCAGATTTAAATGTCCCTATCTGACAGCTTTGAAGAGAGTAGTGGTTCTCCCAGCACAGAGTTTGAGATCTGAGAACAGACAGACTGCCTCCTCAAGTGGGTCCCTGACTCCCGAGTAGCCTAACTGGGAGGTACCCACCAGTAGGGGCAAACTGACACCTCACACCTCACACAGCCAGGTACCCCTCTGAGACAAGCTTCCAGAGGAACAATCAGGCAGCAACACTTGCTGTTCAGCAATATTCACTCTTCTGCAGCCTCCACTGCTGATACCCAGGCAAACAGGGTCTGGAGTGGACCTCCAGCAAACTCCAACAGACCTGCAGCTGAGGGTCCTGACTGTTAGAAGGAAAACTAACAAACAGAAAGGACATCCACACCAAAACTCCATCTGTGTGTCACCATCATCAAAGACCAAAGGTAGATAAAACCACAAAGATGGGGAAAAAACAGAGCAGAAAAGTTGAAAATTCTAAAAATCAGAGTGCCTCTCCCCCTCCAAAGGAAAGCAGCTCCTAACCAACAATGGAAAAAAGCTGGACAGAGAATGACTTTGTCAAGTTGACAGAAGAAGGCTTCAGACGATAAAACATCTCTGAACTAAAGGAAGACGTTCGAACCCATTGCAAAGAAGCTAAAAACCTTGAAAAAAGATTAGACAAATGGCTAACTAGAATAAACAGTGTAGAGAAGTCCTTAACTGACTTGATGGAGCTGAAAACCATGGCATGAGAACTACATGACAAATGCACGAGCTTCAGTAACCAATTCGATCAACTGGAAGAAATGGTATCAGTGATTGAAGATCAAATTAATGAAATGAAGCAAGAAGAGAAGTTTAGAGAAAAAAGACTAAAAAGAAATGAACAAAGCCTCCAAGAAATATGGGACTATGTGAAAAGACCAAATCTATGTCTAACTGGTGTACCTGAAAGTGACCGGGAGAATGGAACCAAGTTGGAAAACACTCTGCAGGATGTTATTCAGGAGAACTTCCTCAACCTAGCAAGGCAGGCCAACATTCAAATTCAGGAAATACAGAGAACACCACAAAGATACTCCTCGAGAAGAGCAGCTCCAAGACACATAGTTGTCAGATTCACCAAAGATGAAATGAAGGAAAAAATGTTAAGGGCAGCCAGAGAGAAAGGTTGGGTTACCCAAAAGGGAAGCCCATCAGACTAACAGCGGATCTCTTGGCAGAAACTCTACCAGCCAGAAGAGAGTGGGGGCCAATATTCAACATTCTTAAAGAAAATAATTTTCTTTTTTCTTTTTTTTTTTTTTTTTTTGAGACGGAGTCTTGCTCTGTAGCCCGGGCTGGAGTGCAGTGGCCGGATCTCAGCTCACTGCAAGCTCCGCCTCCCGGGTTTACGCCATTCTCCTGCCTCAGCCTCCGGAGTAGCTGGGACTACAGGCGCCCGCCACCTCGCCCGGCTAGTTTTTTTTTTGTATTTTTAGTAGAGACGGGGTTTCACGGTGTTAGCCAGGATGGTCTCGATCTCCTGACCTCGTGATCCGCCCGTCTTGGCCTCCCAAAGTGCTGGGATTACAGGCTTGAGCCACCGCGCCCGGCCAAGAAAATAATTTTCAACCCAGCATTTCATATCCAACCAAACTAAGTTTCATAAGTGAAGGAGAAATAAAATCCTTTACAGACAAGCAAATG
Organism: Macaca fascicularis; assembly: GCF_037993035.2. NCBI lineage: Eukaryota > Metazoa > Chordata > Mammalia > Primates > Cercopithecidae > Macaca > Macaca fascicularis. The sequence goes on from NC_088378.1 coordinate 16,063,343, forward strand.
CTGAGAGATTTTGTCACCACCAGGCCTGCCCTACAAGAGCTCCTGAAGGAAGCACTAAACATGGAAAGGAACATCTCATACCAGCCACTGCAAAAACATGCCAAAATGTAAACACCATCGATGCTAGGAAGAAACTGCATCAACTAATGAGCAAAATGACCAGCTAACATCATAATGACAGGATCAAATTCACACATAACAACATTAACCTTAAATATAAATTGGCTAAATGCCCCAATTAAAAGACACAGACTGGCAAATTGGATAAAGAGTCAAGACCCATAAGTGTGCTGCATTCAGGAGACCCATCTCACATGCAGAGACACACACAGGCTCAAAATAAAGGGATGGAGGAAAACCTACCAAGCAAATGGAAAACAAAAAAAGGCAGGGGTTGCAATCCTAGTCTCTGATAAAATAGACTTTAAACCAACAAAGATCAAAAGAGACAAAGAAGGCCACTACATAATGGTAAAGGTATCAATTCAACAAGAAGAGCTAACTATCCTAAATATATATGCACCCAATACAGGAGCACCCAGATTCATAAAGCAAGTCCTTAGAGACTTACAAAGAGACTTAGGCTCCCACACAATAATAATGGGAGACTTTAACACCCCACTGTCAACATTAGACAGATCGAGACAGAAAATTAACAAGGATATCTAGGAATTGAACTCAGCTCTGCACCAAGTGGACCTAATAGACATCTAGAGAACTCTCCACCCCAAATCAACAGATTATACATTCTTCTCAGCACCACATCACACTTATTCCAAAACTGACCACATAGTTGGAAGTAAAGCACTCCTCAGCAAATGTAAAAGAACAGAAATTACAACAAACTGTCTCTCAGACCACAGTGCAATCAAACTAGAACTCAGGATTAAGAAACTCACTCAAAATTGCTCATCTACATGGAAACTGAACAACCTGCTCCTGAATGACGACTGGGTACATAACAAAATGAAGGCAGAAATAAAGATTTTTTGAAACCAATGAGAACAAAGATACAACATACCAGAATCTCTGGGACACATTTAAAGCAGTGTGTAGAGGGAAATTTATAGCACTAAATGCCCACAAGAGAACGCAGGGAAGATCTAAAATTGACACCCTAACATCATAATTAAAAGAACTAGAGAAGCAAGAGCAAACACATTCAAAAGCTAGCAGAAGGCAAGAAATAACTAAGATCAGAGCAGAACTGAAGGAGATAGAGACAGAAAAAACCCTTCAAAAAAATCAATGAATCCAGGAGCTGACTTTTTGAAAAGATCAACAAAATTGATAGACCGCTAGCAGACTAATAAAGAAGAAAAGAGAGAAGAATTAAATAGACACAATAAAAAATGATAAAGGGGATATCACCACTGACCCCACAGAAATACAAACTACCATCAGATAATACTATAAACACCTCTACACAATAAACTAGAAAACCTAGAAGAAGTGGATAAATTCCTGGACACATACACTCTCCCAAGAGTAAACCAGGAAGAAGTTGAATCCCTGAATAGACCAATAACAATTGCCTCTGAAATTGAGGCAATGATTAATAGCCTACCAACTAAAAAATGTCCAGGACCAGATGGATTCACAGCCGAATTCTACCAGAGGTACAAGAAGGAGCTTGTACCATTCCTTCTGAAACTATTCCAATCAATAGAAAAAGAGGGAATCCTCCCTAACTCATTTTATGAGGCCAACATCATCCTGATACCAAAGCCTGGCAGAGACACAACAAAAAAAAGAGAATTTTAGACCAATATCCCTGATGAACATCGATGCAAAAATCCTCAATAAAATACTGGCAAACTGAATCCAGCAGCACATCAAAAATCTTATCTACCATGATCAAGTGGGCTTCATCCCTGGGATGCAAGTCTGGTTCAACATATGCAAATCAATAAATGTAATCCAGCATATAAATAGAACCAAAGACAAAAACCACATGATTATCTCAATGATGCAGAAAAGGCCTTTGACAAAATTCAACAGCCCTTCATGCTAAAAGCTCTCAATAAATTCAGTATTGATGGAACGTATCTCAAAATAATAAGAGCTATTTATGACAAACCCACAGCCAATGTCATACTGAATGGGCAAAAACTGGAAGCATTCCCTTTGAAAACTGGCACAAGACAGGGATGCCCTCTCTCACCACTCCTATTCAACATAGTGTTGGAAGTGCTGGCCAGGGCAACCAGGCAGGAGAAAGAAATAAAGTGAATTCATTTAGGAAAAGAGGAAGTAAAATTGTCCCTGTTTGCAGATGACATGATTGTATACTTAGAAAACCCCATCGTCTCAGCCCAAAATCTTCTTAAGCTGATAAGCAACTTCAGCAAAGTCTCAGGATACAAAATCAATGTGCAAAAATCACAAGCATTCTTATACACCAATAAGAGACAAATAGAGAGCCAAATCATGAGTGAAATCCCATTCACAATTTCTTCAAAGGAATAAAATACCTAGGAATCCAACTTACAAGGGATGTGAAGGAACTCTTCAAGGAGAAATACAAACCACTGCTCAATGAAATAAAAGAGGACACAAACAAATGGAAGAACATTCCATGCTCATGGATAGGTAGAATCAATATCATGAAAATGGTCATACTGCCCAAGGTAATTTATAGATTCAATGCCATCCCCATCAAGCTACCAATGACTTTCTTCACAGAATTGGAAAAAACTACTTTAAAGTTCATATGAAACCAAAAATGAGCCCGCATTGCCAAGATAATCCTAAGCCAAAAGAACAAAGCTGGAGTCATCATGCTATCTGACTTCAAACTATCCTACAAGGCTACAGTAACCAAAACAGCATGCTACTGGTACCAATGGAACAGAACAGAGCCCTCAGAAATAATACCACACATCTACAACCATCTGATCTTTGATAAACCTGACAAAAACAAGAAATGGGGAAAGGATTCCCTACTTAATAAATGGTGCTGGGAAAACTGGCTAGCCCTATGTAGAAAGCTGAAACTGGATCCCTTCCTTATACCTTATACAAAAATTAATTCAAGATGGATTAGAGACTTAAATGTTAGACCTAAAACCATAAAAACCCTAGAAGAAAACAGGCGACACCATTCAGAACATAGGCATGGGCAAGAACTTCATGTCTAAAACACCAAAAGCAATGGCAACAAAAGCCAAAATTGACAAATGGGATCTAATTAAACTAAAGAGCTTCTGCACAGCAAAAGAAACTACCATCAGAGTGAACAGGCAACCTACAGAATGGGAGAAAATTTTTGCAATCTACTCATCCAACAAAGGGCTAATATCTGGAACCTACAAAGAACTCAAACAAATTTACAAGAAAAAAACAACCCCATCAAAAAGTGGGTGAAGGACATGAATAGACACTTCTCAAAGGAAGACATTTATGCAGCCAACAGACACATGAAAAAATGCTCATCATCACTGGCCATCAGAGAAATGCAGGTCAAAACCACAATGAGATACCATCTCACACCAGTTAGAATGGCAATCATTAGTTAGAATGGCAATCATTAAAAAGTCAGGAAACAACAGGTGCTGGAGAGGATGTGGAGAAATAGGATCACTTTTACATGGTTGGTGGGACTGTAAACTAGTTCAACCATTGTGGAAGACAGTGTGGTGATTCCTCAAGGATCTAGAACTAGAAATACCATTTGATCCAGCCATCCCATTACTGGGTATATACCCAAAGGATTATAAATTATGCTGCTATAAAGACACATGCACACATATGTTTAGTGCGGCACTATTCACAATAGCAAAGACTTGGAATCAACCCAAATGTCCATCAGTGACAGACTGGATTAAGAAAATGTGGCACATATACACCATGGAATACTATGCAGCCATAAAAAAAGATGAGTTCGTGTCCTTTGTAGGGACATGGATGCAGCTGAAAACGATCATTCTCAGCAAACTATCACAAGAACAGAAAACCAAATACTGCATGTTCTCACCCATAGGTGGAAATTGAACAATGAGATCACTTGGACACAGGAAGGGGAACATCACACACATTGTCCTATTGTGGGGAGGGGGGTGAGGGGAGGGATAGCATTAGGAGATATACCTAATGTAAATAACGAGTTAATGGGTGCAGCACACCAACATGGCACGTATATACATATGTAACAAACCTGCACGTTGTGCACAAGTACCCTAGAACTTAAAGTATAATAATAATAATAAAAAAAAAAGGTGCACAAGAATGGAATTTCCAGAGCAAATAGCAAAAATGGGGAGTCAATCTAAAATTAGCAGGCCAAACACTGAGTTCAAAATCCTTCCTCTGACTCAACTTTATACACCCTTAGGCTTTGGTCCAGACCCAGACTATTTGAAAACTATGCAGCCGTCTGTAAACCAAGACTTTACAAAGTTTTTCAGTGATCATTAAGTTCAGGACAGCTGCTGACCATTAAAGCCTACTCTATGCAAGACAGCACACACTGTAAGAGATTAGAAAAGAAAAAGATAACACCCTTGTCTGTTAGCAATAGCCATGTGGTAGCATTTTAAAAAACGTTGGCAACTCATTCATTCAATTAGACTTTTCGTTTAGTACTTTCTGTGGCTTAGGCACCATTCTGGGTGCTGGGCACAACACAGTGAAAAATAGACAAAAATTTCTGCTTTGTGGATCTTGCATTCTAGTAGAGTAAGACGGACAACTAAAAAGAAATAAACAAGCAAAACATATGATAGGTATAAACTAGTAATTTATCCCTTACTTGGAAATAAACCTAAGTGATGACTGTTTTCTTTAATCTGATGATAGCACATTTTATAAACAGCTCCTGACTATCCTCTGATTCTTAAGGGGATATAACTTTGTTTAACTAACAAGGGACCAGATGTTTAACAACCTATAAATGTGGAGGTTAAACTGCAAAAAAGTGATATGAGGTAATAATGTCTTGTTTTTGTTGTGCGTGCATGGGGGTTGGGGGTGGTCTTGGTAAATAAGATAGTTTGAAGTTACAGTTGTATTGCCCTGTGGAACAGTAACTACTCTTGTATCTAATTGAGGAATCTTACATCAATATCCTTTACCCAGACTGACTACGTAAGTCTGTTTATTTAGATGCTCTTTGAATCAGTTCTTGTCTTTCTTCTGGTTTCCTTATTAATAAGTTGATTAAAACGTTGAACATTGGTATGTGCTCAGAATAAACTTTAAGAATTTTGCTTTTGCATATGTTTGATGGTGATAAAGCTATAAAGAGACATGAAGCTGGGAAGGGGAACAGGAAGTGCTGAGTTTTTCAATTAAAATTTTTATTTTTATTATTTTTTTTATAAACAGTCTTGCTGGCCGGGCGCGGTGGCTCAAGCCTGTAATCCTAGCACTTTGGGAGGCCGAGACGGGTGGATCACGAGGTCAGGAGATTGAGACCATCCTGGCTAACAAGGTGAAACCCCGTCTCTACTAAAAATACAAAAAACTAGCCGGGCGAGGTGGCGGGCGCCTGTAGTCCCAGCTACTCAGGAGGCTGAGGCAGGAGAATGGCGTGAACCCGGGAGGTGGAGCTTGCAGTGAGCTGAGATCCGGCCACTGCACTCCAGCCTGGGCGACAGAGCAAGACTCCGTCTCAAAAAAAAACAAACAAAAAAACAAAACAAAAAAAACAGTCTTGCTATGTTGCCCAGGTTGAACTCAAACTCCCGGGCTCAAGTGATCTTCCTGCCTAAACCTCCCTAGTTGTCCAGCTTCTCCTTTCTTTTTAAAGATTGAATTACTTTTTCCTTCCTAACACTCTCAATTTTGGTGTACTTGGGGTGAGTTTGTAATTGTAGATAGTGTGGTCAGAGAAGGCTCCGCTGATGGCAGGCTTTTTATCAAAGCCCCACGGGAGATGAGGGACATAGCCCGCAGCTATTGGGGGAAGAATGTTCCAGGAAAGGGAAAGGCAAGTAAAAGTTTCTGAAGTGATTCAGCCCTGGCATTTTCAAAGGACCTTGAGAAGTTCAGGGAGGTGCAGGAAGGGCTGGAAGGCTGGCAGAGCGACAGGGGAAGAGTAGGAGTCGATGAGGCCAGAGAGGTGATGGGGGAATGGGCCATGGGGAACAGAGCGGAGGCCCTTGTGGGCCATGGTAAGACTATGGCTTTTTCTGGGGAAGATGGAGAGGTTTCTAGCTGAAGAGTGGCAGGGTCTGACTTGTGTTTTTAAAGGCTCACTGTCTTGTTGATGGAAAAGACTGTAGGAGGGCCCGAGTGGAAGTGAGGAGACCAATCAAGAGACACAACAGCCCTTGCAGGGGCTGATGCTGTCCCAGGACCACAGCGTGAGAATGAGTTAGAGTCTATATAAATTTGAAGGTGAAGCTAAAAGGATTAGATGGATTGGCTGTGGGGCAAGGAGTCCAAGATAGCCTGATTGGGGGCAGTATCTGTGACAGATATAGGGGAACAGCTCATCTGCTGAGTGTGGCTTCTGGACCGTCCACGAGGTCAGGAGCCATCACGCTCGCTCTTCCCACACATCAGAATTTCCTAAGCCCTGGCCTCCACCCTAGGGGACTTTCCCTAAATACTGACACAGGAGATACCAAGCTTTTCATAGTTCGGTTTAGTCATGCACAGTCAGCTTTCCTGCTTGGAGCCATTCATAAGAACCTATCTTATTTGCCTATTTCCAGCATTGTATGTTCCCACAATGCTCATGGTTTTGATTTGATTCACATTTTTGTTTTAATTTGCATGTTTAAATTGCATTTTCCATATTACATTAAACATCCTTTGAGGTGTCTTGCCAGGCCATGATCCTCTCCCTCTGAGAACTGTTTCCCCTAATCTTAGGCAAGGGCCTTGTCTGCCCTATAATTTTTTCATTGGCATCCTGTGTAATCCTTAACAAATAAATAACTACTCCCTAATTTACCAATTAATAACCTGGATTTTCTTTTGTGGGTTTTGCCTGTCAGTAGGATACATCTTCTTACTAATACACAAGAAGACTGCTTTCCTATTAGTAATTCTATGTACATATGCGCCTATATATGTTTATGTATATTACACATACTTATGTATATTTGCTTCTTCAAGCTGTCAAAGTTTAAGATCAAGGCGCCATGAGTAATCCTTAGTTAGCTCCCAAGACCATCCCAGTTTTAACAACTTAAGACCCCTTGGGAGCTTTATAATCACCAAGTGAGTCTGGAATCACACCAGAGAGATGAGGCCCGGATGCCTAGCAGTCACCTCCCCCGGGCTCTATGAGTCCCCAGCTCCCTATCTCCTTTCCTCATACATTCATGCTCAGGTCTGCTTCTACCACACAGTGATGCCACCCAAGCTATGTGAGTGGGAGCCAGCAGTCCACCTTACTGAGTGCAGGGCTGAAAGTGACAGAAAGTCAGTGCAAACTGGGTTATGCACAAAACGGAATTTATTGGCTCATGTCACTGAAATGTCCAGGGCAGTCCAGCTTCAGGAAAGTCTGAATCCAGGTGCTCGCACTACATGATCAGGAATCTGTAGTGCTCCATTTCTCAGCTCACTTTTCCTCTGTGCTTTCAGGCAGGCTTTCCTGACACTCATGAGCTCTCCAGGCTCACTCCCACTGGCTCACAACTTTGGTGAAAAGAGAGCAAAGTCTAGCAACTGAATCTCACTGGCATGATTTGGTTCATGTTCCCATTGCTGATCCCATCACAATGGGATCACAATGGTGGATGGTAAGACACAGCACTATTGGCTCTATGGAGTGAGACTGGAAAGGGAATAGCTCTCCTGTAGAAAATTACCAGAAGAAAGGAGATGTATGCTAGGCTGACCACTATCAGGTGCCCTGTCCTAGACTTAAGCTATGATTGTCCTCCTAAGCTCTATCCTTCATGGATTAGCATCTCCCATTGAGGCCCAAGTTCCAAATGCAATGCCCACTGAATTCCCGACTCAAGACAGAAAGTGTCTTTTTGAAAGTGAAACAATGAGGGTGTTTCTTGAGGAGCTTTAAAAAATACTTCCTCCTCCACTCTCTGCTTGAATTTAATCTTTTATATTTCCATCAGAAATAATTTCTAGTGTTCTTTCATCTGCAAATAAGTGCTGGTGTTGTCTTTGCCTGCATGTATTATTTATCACTCAGTTCATGGTGTGTGTTTGTTGATCAGCCTGTGGGTGTATGTGCCTGAATTTAAATGAGAGTTTATCTGTATGGTCAAAGAAGTCCTTTAGCAAATCAACTCCCAGAAAGAGGCTGGGAAGTCGGAGGCTTGGCTTGGTGCTGATCGAGGAGCAGGTAGCCTGCTTTGCAGCAGTTGGATCCACTGCGGGCAGGAAGGCACTCTCAGCTTTAAGATCAGCAGGGAAGCGGATCTAGAAGCACTGAGGGCACTTCGTAGATCTCATGCAGCTCTTCAGCAGCCTCGGTTCAGGCTAGCTATAAGTTTCTAGATTACCTAATGGCAATGATACACAGTAGGTGGCTAGCTTGCATCTCGTGAAAAATGAGAACTTATTTTCTGCTTTATAATTTACAATTTTCCTCAAAAGTGAAAATTGCAAGGAAGAGAAGCTGAAATGCAGTTCATTCATTCCCTTCTACTCTCAAGTGGTTATAGGTGCACAGTTTGTTGGTAGAAATTATGGACACTATTTGCAAAAGTAGTGTAGCCAGCACTGAAAATAATAGTTGTTCTCCCCACTGAAGGATTTCTATCCCCATGGCAACTGGCGAACTCACGGATATAAGCTGGAGTGACAAACATCCCAGAGACCTTTCGCTCACTGTATGGACCCTGGATTTGGTTTTGTTTGTCCTGGCCAGGATATGTTGGCAGGGTCAGCAGCTAATGGCCTGGCCTTTGGAGCTGCAGGCTAAATGCGGAGCAGCCTGGACTTTATCTGGATAAATTTTGAGTGCAGATCTCAAGGGTTCACAGCTCTTTTGATGCACCTTTAAAGAGATTTTATTACGAGACTAGGTGCTTTTTTTTTTTTTTTTTTCAGACGGAGTCTGGCTCTGTCGCCCAGGCTGGAGTGCAGTGGCCGGATCTCAGCTCACTGCAAGCTCCACCTCCCGGGTTTACGCCATTCTCCTGCCTCAGCCTCCCGAGTAGCTGGGACTACAGGCGCCTGCCACCTCGCCCGGCTAGTTTTTTGTATTTTTTAGTAGAGACGGGGTTTCACCTTGTTAGCCAGGATGGTCTTGATCTCCTGACCTCGTGATCCGCCCGTCTCGGCCTCCCAAAGTGCTGGGATTACAGGCTTGAGCCACCGCGCCCGGCCGAGACTAGGTGCTTTTAAAAAGAATTGCAAATTGGGAAAATTTCGTTAGGATTATTGAAAAAAAAAAATCAGGCAAATCTCCACAAAGGGTTTTATTTTCCTTTTCCCCCCTTCACCAAGTATTGAGTATGAATTAAATACGAGGCATAGCAGCAGTCGAATGGAGTGACAAGCCTCATCCGTGAATAAATGCAACACGTGGCAGATGCTGCCGCTACCCCATACACACACAGCGATAAACACAGGTCACTGTGGCCTAATAAACTTGAAGGAATGTCAAACAACAGTAACTCCCTTTGTGAATCTCATTCAAGAAAACATTTCAACATGAAGCAAGTCCTTAGAGCATTGTGTATTGTGGATGTTATTGGATCAGCTGTCGCTGTAAACTGCCAGAAGCTGGGTTGTATTTGAATTATGACTCTGGGAATACGACTCCATTCCCTTCTCCCTCTTGTGGCCTTTTTCCTCTGTTGGCCCTCCCCTCTTTTCATCAGCACTTTTTCTAGACTGTCTCGTTGGTCTCTAACTTCACAGTGACTTTTGTTCATTCCTGGTGGGGAATATCCTCCCCTTAAATTTCACTTTAAAACATTACAGAAATGTGGACCTTAACCTGCTGACTTCAGAACCATTCGCGTCCACCTGAGTGTGGAGTTTCTGTTCTCCTAATAGAAGTCTTCTCCGCCTTCTCGGATCGCTTGCTTTCCTTTTCCTCTTGGTGACAGAGTTCACATACAACTTTCTGTTTGCCCCAACCAACAACACAACTTCCCTTTGCTTTAAGATGGAGCCCGACTTGGGGTGCCCTCTAGAGCCCCCATTAAATGCGTGGTGAAAAGTGCAGACCCTGGAGTCAGACTAGTTAGGTCTGAGTTGTAGCTCTACCACTTGCTTGCTGTGTTACCTTGGCAAATCACTTAACCCCTCTGTGCCTTCATTTGCTGCTCTTTCAAACAGGGACAATAGTATCTATATTATAAGGTGGTTGTGAAAATTAAATGAGTTAACCTTTGTAAAGCTCTGAGAACAGTGCTTGGCACTGAGTAAACTCCATATAAGTGTAACTGTTACTATTCAGGGAGTGATAATACCATGGCAAACATTTTTAAAATGTTCACTAAGGGCCAAGTATTGTGCTAAGGGTTTCACATGAGTTATTATTACATCTAATCTGCACAAAGCCCTATGGAGTAGGTACTGTTATTATCTTGGTCCTATAAATGAGAAAATTTGTGGCTCAAAGTCACCCAGTTAGCAGAAACAGACTCTTCACCTTGTTCTGTGCGGTACTAAAGCACATACACTTATTACTAGGCTGACAGTGTAAGGATTTGTGTGTGTGTGGCGGTGGCATCAGGGGCCGGAGGGAAGGGGGACAGGTAGGAAAAACCAAGCTTTTCAGGGAGTCATTTTTGTCTTATTAGTACCTATTTGGATCTGGGTAACTAATTCCTATTCAACAATGATTAGAGCTGTGAAGATGGTTTTAAACGAGTAAGTCTATGAGTGGGTTCTCCCCATGAACATTTGGCTAGCACGCATTTCTCAGGTTCTCACTAAATTATACATGGACTGGGAAAAGCTTGGCCAAAGGCCGGGCGCGGTGGCTCAAGCCTGTAATCCCAGCACTTTGGGAGGCCGAGACGGGCGGATCACGAGGTCAGGAGATCGAGACCATCCTGGCTAACACAATGAAACCCCGTCTCCACTAAAAATACAAAAAAATTAGCCGGGCGTGGTGGCGGCGCCTGTAGTCCCAGCTACTCGGGAGGCTGAGGCAGGAGAATGGCGTGAACCCGGGAGGCGGAGCTTGCAGTGAGCTGAGATCCGGCCACTGTACTCCAGCCTGGGCGACAGAGCGAGACTCCGCCTCAAAAAACAAACAAACAAACAAACAAAAAAAAAACAGCTTGGCCAATTTCAGAGACAGGTCCAGAGCTGTATAAAAGCAGTGGTCAGTGGTTTGAATGGCACCCAAACATGCTTCTCCTCCCTGAAAATACTAACTCTCCGTTCCAATAAAATCAGTTTGGTTGTCAACTAAGAGGGAGTGGAAAAAAATTGAGTCCAGGACATAAATTCTGATGAGAGCAAGAAGGGGCAGGAATAGAGGGGCCCCCTAAGGGAGCGGGCCATCGACGGTTGGGATTACTTGAAGGAGTGAACACCTGAGCCTGTCTGGGAACTCCTAAATGAAGAAAGTGTCGATAATGAAAGAACTATGGAGGATAACTTTTGTTTTACAACCTTACCTAGATCTGGCCTTGAGGTAGCGGATTAACATTCTGGAAATCAACAGCTATTGCCCTCACATGCCAGATCTCAGTCTCATATGCACCATTTATTTTGGAGGGGTATTTAGTATTGGTGTCGTGTTAAATTTCAGCTTGTTAAAAAGCCACCATGATAATAACTGAAAAAGTCCTGGTTGGCATATGGGCTATGGGGATGTTAAAGTTACTTTTTGCTCTTTCCCCTTCTTTAACATATGCATTCCAGCTGAGCTGATAACCAAACCCCAGCCTCCTTCAATAAATTTACGTCACCGCTCTGTCCAGAAGGGAATATCTACATATATACAAGATTTCTTTTATGCAAGAAGCAACCCCTTACCCCCACACCTTCTATTCCTCTTGTGGGTCTCTCTGGATTTGCAAATGAAGCTTTTCATGTTCTTTTTTAAATGGAGAATTTTAAAGGCCAAAGCGTTTTCAAATGCAGGTTTCTGGACACCAGACCTCTTCTGGAGGCCCTGGGTCTATCTCTCTTGCTGAACTGCAGGCCACTGTCCTGGGTAGAAGAGGCTGTAGCTGCCGTGCTTATGCATTCACCTGCAATTCCCATGGCAATGGCATGAAGCTACATGACCTCACTGAGCCTCACGTCCTCTGTCTGTAAAATGAGGCTAATAGAAGCAACCACTTCACAGGACTCTTGTGAGGGTTAAATAATAATGCACAGAAAAACATCTGGTGCACTACTTATCACAGAGCGAGCACTCGATAAACGACAGTGAGAATCATCCCTCCAGTCTTGTCTGAGCGTGGCCTGTGTCCTCCTAAGTGCCACAGTCATGAAAAGGTAAGTATACTCCTGTACGCCTGAGAAACTCAGGAGAGAACCTTATGATTTTCTTTAACTCCTTGAAAGCTGGTGCTAACTTACTTGTGCCTCTTTCATTAGCATTAAAGGAATGCCTCGCACTTTCTCAAATCTGGAATTAAAATCAGGGGCTGCATTCATTGCCCTGAGTTATACTAGGCATAAATAAGCTTCCCTGAGAAAGTTGGAAACTTGCCTAGATTGAGATTGATTAGCTCTGCATCTCCAGAGTGTGTACATAAAGGTGTGTCGACTTCTACCAACTTAGAAACCTTGTCATTTAAAGGCCTTTAGGTGTTTGGGAGGGGTGCATAGCACATTGATAAGGGTTGTGGCATTTTTGCTTGTGTTTGGGGCTTATGTGAGGGTGTGGTCCATCTGATCGTTGTGGTTAAGAGTTTTGGTGTCAGGGATTAGCCTTCTATTGGGAGTTTTCAGGTAATTAACCTTAGCAGTTTTAAGAAGGACTCACAAGGTAGACTTTGGGCAAAACAGCTGAGTAGGGAAAACTATGGCATCCATCTTCTCTCTGTCGGATCCCGGAATTCCAACTAGAACAGTTCCAATGGCCATTCTCTCTGCTGTTCTAAAAGTTAGGGGGTCAAGGGATTCTTTTTGATTGTGCCTCCCAGGGCAAAGCATCTTGTTGTCAGTGATTGCTGTCTTTCATTCCTTTCTCACATGCTTTCCTAATAACCTCTCCAATCAGACGTTTGCCCACCTCTGCATTCAAACTGCTCTTGTGAAGTTCAGCAGTGTCCTCCACATTGCAAAGCCAGTGCTTGGAGATTTTATTTTCCTTGACTTATCATTAGCATCTGACACTGGATTATCCTCTGCCGTTCGGAAGCGTTATCTGCTGGGCTCTTGGGGGCCTCCTAGTTTCCCCTCCACATCTCCAGCTGCTGCTTCTAAGTTTCCTTTGCTGATTTCTCCTGGTATTCCAGATCTTTGAACATTGGAGGGCTCCAGGCCCAGTTTTTGAACATCTTTTTCTTTTTAAAATTAAACTGCTTTATTGAGATATGATTGACATGCAAAAAGCTGTAGATGTAAAATGCAGACAACTTGATGTGTTTGGAGATAAGTATTCACCTGCGAAATCATCCAACCATCATCACCATCAATGCTCTAAACTTATCCATCACCTCCAAAAGATTCCTCTCATTCCCTTTGTGGCTGTTATTATTTTTTCCTTTGGTGGTAAGAACACTTAACATAAGATCTACCCTCATAGCAAATGTTTAAGTATACCATAACAGTACTGTTAGTCATAGGCCCTATGTTGTATAGTAGATCTCCAGGGCTTATTTATTTTGCATAACTCAAATTTGTACCCTTTGATAAACACTTTCCCCTTTCTCCCTTTCCCCCTTCCTGGCAACCAGCATTCTACTCTCTGTCTGATTCCATTATTTGACTATTTCAGATTCCACATATAAATGAGACCATGCAGTATTTGTCTTTGTGTGTCTAGTCTGTTTCACTTAGCATAATGTTCTCCAGTTCTACCCATATTGTCACAAATGGCAAGATTTCTTCTTTCTTTTTTAAAAGCAGAGTAATATTCCACTGTATGTGTAAACTACATTTTCTTTATTCATTCATTTGTCAATGGACATTTAGATGGCTTCCATATCTTGGCTATTGCGAATAATGTTGCAATGAACATGGAAGTGTGGACATGTCTTCGAGATTCAGACTTCAATTTCTTTGGATATATACCCAGAAGTAGGATTATTGGATCAAAAGCTAATTCTATTTTTAATTTTTTGAGGGGACATCTTATTTTTCTACACTCACTTCTGAGGTGTTCCAGACTTACGACATTAAATACTACTTGTATACTGATAAGTTACAGATTTAGACCTTCAGCTTGTACCTCTTCCTGAAATCCAGAGTTATATAGGGAATTGCTTATGCAACATTGCCACTTGGATCTCTGTGGTAGGCTGAATCATGACTCTTTCCAAAAGATATTCATGTCCTAATCCCTTTATATGTTACCTTAGATGGCAAAGAGCTGATGTGATTACATTAAGGATCTTGAAGTGGAGGGATTATCCCAGTTTTTCTGAGTGGACCCTAAATGCAACCACATGTATCCTTACAAGAGGGAGGTACGGGGAGATTTGACATACTGAAGAGGAGAAAGCAATGTGACAACAGAGGCAGAGACTGAAGTGATGCAACCACAAGCCAAAGAATGCTGGCCGCCACCAGAAGCCAGAAGAAGCAAGGAACAGATTCATCCCACAGCCCCGGCAGGGAGTGTGGTCCTGCCAATACCTCAATTTCAGCCCAGTGAAATAGAGTTAGAACTCCTGGCCTCTAGAACTGTGAGATAACATTTTTATTATTTGAAGCACCAAGTTTCTGGTAATTAGTTATAGCAGCCCTAGAAAACAAATGCAATATTCGATAGGCATCTCAAACCCTACACATCCAGAGCTGATCTGCCTGCAAATCTGCTCATCTCCTTGTCCTCCCTGTCTCAGAGAAATGAAAATTCTATTCTTTTAGTTGTTCAGGTCAAAAACTCTAGAATAATCTGTAACTCTTCTTTTTATTTCATACTTCACGTCTTACTTAGTGAATCCTGTTTGCTCTACTTTCAAAGTGTATTCAGAATCAACACTGCTGCCAAGCCACTGTCACCTCTTGTTTGAATTATTGCAACAGCCTCCTAACCTGTCTCCCTGCATCCTCCTTTGCCTCAGACACAGTCTAGAAGAGATTGCATGGCAGCCAATGATCTTTCTTATGCCTCCCTGTTGCACTCAGAGCAGAAGCCACAGTTGTTACTGTGTTTTCAAGGCCCTCTGTGACTCAGCCCCTGGTACCTCCCTCAACTCCATGTCATACCCTCTCTCATTCAATATCAGCCACACTGGCCTGTTCTGTCCCTTGAATTTTTTAAGCACACTTCTGCCTCAGGACCTTTGCACTTACTGTGTCCTCCGCTCACTTCCCAGATATCTGATGGCTCACTCCTTCACCTCTTTCAGATCTTTATTCAAATGTCGCCTTCTCAATGAGGACTCCCTGGCCACCTTATCTAGTATTGCACCCCTAGTAAATCCCCCACCCCAAACGTATCCATGCTTTGATTTTCTTTATAGCATTTGTAACTCTCTGACATACTATATACAGACTTATTTACTTGGTTGTTTATCTTTCTGTCTCACTGGAGTATAAGTTTCATGAAGATAGGGACTTTTGTTAATTTTATCTATTGCCATATTCCCAATGTCTAAAACTGTACTTAGCACATGATAGATGTTCAATAAATACTTTTGAATGACTGAAAGGATTTTCTAGTGGTCCTTTTGGCCAGGAAAATGCAGATATTCATACTCTTATACAAGAAGACCCGTGGAACCCACAAACCTTTTAACTAATTAAGGTTCACTGATGGCCTACAGCTGAGAGAGAGCCATGTTGGTTAAGCAGAGGATCCTTTGTTTAAAATGAAAATAATAATAATAATTCTTGAATTTTCTTTGGCCTCAGTCTCTCTCCTATTAGCTGTTTCAGTTCTTCATTCTTATTTTTTTTCCCTTAAAAGTTTTCCTGCTCTTTTGAATTTCCCAGGTTGTATAAGTTACAGGAACACTGGAAATGCTCAAGAGAAAGTGATGAAAATCTAGAATCATTTTTGCTTTTGAAGTTTCAGTGTTAGGAAACAATAAAATAACATAAAATACTTTTCCCTGTAGGTCACACCTGGCCGTGTGAGTACCACAGCTCTGCACCATGCATGGGGCAGTTGCTCAGTGTCTAGTGAATCCAAGTAATTGCAAAGCCACCTCACATTCATCGCTCTTGTGTGCTTCTTGAGTGCTTCTGTGTATCCGTGCTCTGCACTGAAGATAAATTATGAAATGTCCCGACACAACAACAGGTTGTAAATTAGGACTTATTATGTGAGAATTTGGGACATCTACTCCCATCACTGCCACACAGAATAGGAAATAATTTTGAACATCATGAGACATCATTGGTCTTCTTCGCCAAGGACTGTTCTAAGCACTATGCAAGTATTAACTAATTTAATTCTCATAACAACTCCATGAAGTAGGGACCATTACTAATATCATTTTTAAAAAATGAAACCGAGGCACAAAGAGGTTAATTTGCCGCAGGTCATCTAAGGCTGCCATAACAATGTACTACAAATTGGGTGGCCCAAACAACAGAAGTGTATTGTCTTACAGTTCTGGAGGCCAGAAGTCTGAAATCACAGTCTCAGCAGGGCTGTGCTCCCTGTGAAGATGCTAGGGAAAGATCTGTTCCAGGCCTCTCTCCAGGCTTTTGGTGGTTCGTTGGCTGGTGGCAGCATGATTGGTCTTCACGTGGCATTCTCCATGTGTGCATGTCTTTGTGTCCAAATTCCCCCTTGTTTTAAGGACACCAATTCTATTGGATTAGGGGCCCAGCCTACTGTAGTATTACCTCATCTTAGCTTAATGAATTACATCTGCAATGGCCCTAGTTCCTTGTAAAGTCACATTCCAAGGTACTGAGCGTTAGTACCTTAGGAGGACATAACTTCACCTATAACAATTACTTGCTGGTTAGTAAATGGCAGAGCCAGGTCTTGAACCTAGCTCTGTTCTGTTGCCCCTGATGCATGGCTATGGTAGTTGCAGCTGTCATTAATTATGTGGAGCCCAGAGTATTTATTCACTTTCATTTCCTACCTTCACGGAAAACAGTACATCACAGGAGAACAGAACTATGGAAGATGTTTCCCAATTTTTATGACAGATTTTATGTGCTTTTGAGTGTTCAAATTGTATTTGTGACAGTTTTGATGGCTCCCCTCTGGGCTTTAGGATTTACATTGGGACATTATGCAGGATCAGGGGATGGCATGATTCCTCCTACCCAGGGACTAACTGGAAAGCAAATGACTTATTATTGCATTCGTTAACCAGTAAATAACTACCAAGGCCTCCTATTGTGCCTGGCAGTGTGCTGAGCACAGGAGTAACCTGTGACCATGTCGGACATCAGGCCTGCCCTCTTGGAGCTCACAGTCTTGTTATCATAAGCTGGGTCACTACAAAAGTGTGATAGAGCTCTGGAGGGGCGTGAGCAGGCCACAGAGGCCTGAGACCAGAAAGGAAGGTGGCGGTGAAGACTCAGCTTTTAGTGTTGATGAACGCCGATTACCGTGCATGGAAAGTCCTGGGTACAGTTTCATATCTTAGAAGAAGCAGTGCTATGGATACATGTGGATGGCATTGAGATTGCAGTACTTTCCTGTTACTGAGCGATGAGGAGGATTCAAAGAAGGTAGAGTGAGGGAAAACCAAAATGGCTGCCTTCCTGTGCCCCTTCTGTTGTGATTTGCTGTGCAATGCCTCTCGCCCCCTGCCCTACCTGACCTACGTGTACCTGGGGTCAAAGGTCAAGCTGGAAAACCAGCTGCTGGACGTGTCATGGCTTACACAGGGGGCATCTGGAGTCTGGTTCTTCTCCAGGCGGAATCCTTCTTTATCTCAGTCTCCAAATACTGGAAATCACACTTTTGCTCACACTCTCCCTTCTCTCATCTTACTAAAGGCACAGATGGCCCAGAGCACTGGTAGGGCAGAGAGCACGCCCAGGACAACTCTCATTTGTGAGAGAAGCCAATCCCAAATGGGAAGGGGAGATCCAGGGGCAGCCAGCATGGTGCAGAGTGTGCAGTAGAGGGCCAGAAACACATCCCAGCCTGGAGACAGGCAGGACAGGACCTTAACAGGAGGGGCGGCCAGGGAGAGCCTGGGCACACCAGAACCCAAGCCCTATGGTCATGAACTGGTTTTCACTAGTTCCTGGATGCTAAGGAGGTGGGATTGCCTCTCAGAGACCCATGTCTACCATCTGAAGTTGTATATTTAGGGATTTCTACATGAGTGGTGTGGTAACAGGCATCAAATTCTCATTCTGGTGTATTGGTCCAATCTTTTCCCAAAGGTTGCTTTTGGTACATTCTTAAGGTCCTTAATTAAATAACCCTCCCAGTTGTCACTTTAGTTGGTTGCCTGGATGGAGCTGACCTTACCTAATAATTCAAATCTACTCAGTGGCCTAAGTGAGAAAACCCAGAAAACCACACACCTTCCAGAATGGAGCTTAAACAGGGCTTATTTCAGTCTGAGTCTGTTAGCCGTTATACCCCCATTGTATAGCAGGGGCTGAGTTGATAATTTATTTAACCCCCATAACACCAAACACAATGCCTTGTAAATGGTAGGCATTAAATACATAGGTTGAATTAAACCGCATGTTTTGACATTGTCAGTAAAACCTGCATATACTTGGTGGGGGTTTTCAGACACCCTGTTCCATCTTGCCCCATAAGGCTACCAAGATCTATGAATTTTGACTGTCTTAACCACATCCTGTTGTGCATGGGTACTTGCAGCCAAGTGCTTGCAACAGCAGTTAACACTAGTGATAAAAGATTACCCAAGATAAAGTTCTATAATTGCCTCCAGAGTAGGAGAGCTATTGCTGCTATTGTTTGGAAATCAGGTACAAGCTGAGATTGTCCTTCCTGAATTAGAAGGCAGATTCCAAAAATGTCTCTCATAGAAAAAAATCTCAGCATTCAAATTGGACTTTAAACACTACATCTTGAGAGGCAAGATATCTGATACACAGAGTAGATAGTCCCAGTTAAATGACATGCTGCAGATCAATGTGTAGATTCTAATTCTTAGTGAAAAGGTCAGAGGACTGCCACCCGCCTCGTGGGAGCTTTCAGTATCATGTGTCTGGGTGGTGAATTCCCAGGTTGGACTGGAGGGGGTTACTGTCCTCCAAGAGGCAAAAATTAGGAGAACTTGGCTTCAGTCTGCCTTTGCTGTTGCCTGCCTCTTCTTTTCAATCCCTCCTTCCTTCCATCCAGCCCTTAGAACTCACTTTAAGAAAGTGTGGGCTTTGAGGTCAAGAGATCGAGACCATCATGGCCAACATGGTGAAACCCTGTCTCTACTAAAAATACAAAAATCAGCTGGGTGTGGTAGTGTGTACCTGTAGTCCCAGCTACTCGGGAGGCTGAGGCAGGAGAATCGCTTGAACCTAGGACGTGGAAGTTGCAGTGAGCTGAGATTGTGCCACTGCACTCCAGCCTGGCGACAGAGCAATGACCTCTGGGATATCTCCCTAGATACCAAAGTCCATGAAGCTTGGACAGGGTAATGCGTTTTGGATTTGAACTCAATGATTATATCTAAAAGTTGCTACTGGCATCTCCTTCCTTTATATTAGACAAATAAAATGCAAACCCAACTGATACATCTAAGAAGTATGGAATCCAGAGAAGCCAGAGACTTACACCAGTGTGAAATGATCATTCGGTCACGTGGCACAGAGAAAGCGCAAAAACATGGAGTCTTTGTGGAAATGCTTGAGCCTTTCTATTGGTTACACGTTTCCCTTCTCAAGCGTCTTACTGCTGGAGTCTCGCATTGTGGGAAAGGGAAGGGCTGTCGAAGAAAGGCCTTGATGTTCTTAACTGCTCTGAGGTTAAGAGCAGTTCAGACAAATTTAATGGAAAGACATTTAAGGGATCTATGGCAAGAATTATGTTTCCATTGTGTGCAGCATGCTGAATTCACCGCAGCCGTTTTGGACATCGCCCTCTGCTGGTGGTGGTTGCAGACTACTTGTTTGTTAAGGCAAGGACCTCTGCCCAAGTCGATTTTCTCTTGTTACCATGTTGGAATGATTAAGACTGGGCTCGTCTACAAAGAGGCAGCTGCTTTAGAACTGGTCTGAGGGTCCGACAGATGTGTTCTGGTGTGGGTACAGATAGAAGGCAGGATGAGTAACATGAGAGAAATGTAAGATGCCTGTCGTTCTGTCCAGGAAGGTTTCTGAAGACATTTCTTCTGCTGAAGACTTTGCTTAGGAGGCATCCTCCTTAAACCAGCACATTCTTCATCTGAAAGACTTTACTGTTTAAGATTCAGAAACCGGCTAATTTACTGCTCACTCTACAAGTGTTCTACCCATTCTATGTCTTTGACTGTCAAGATAAATGAGATAGACTAGAAAGCATCTGAGAGTTAGGAAGGCAAAAGGAATCATGCAATTTAAGGTGTGGTGGCCAGTATGGACTTTTTTTTTTTGTTTTACAGAAGGGGCCTGTTTAGTAGGCCTTCTGCCTCCGTGTCCTCTGTGGCTGCTTGCCCTGGGAACATTTTTGGGTGGAAGGAGAATCTGTTTCTCTATTATTCCGCAATTAGCATGGTCTGGTCATTATGTACCAAGCACTGTATTCTTCCAGCGTCTACTCCTCTGTTTCCAAGTGATCCAGTAGATCCAGAGAGGCAAAAGATCATTGGCCTCATGGAAAGGTTAGACCTCTATCCATCCACAGTCTCAGAATAATTCCACAAAGATGTAAATGTCATAATTGTGTTTGGGCACAATTTGGACACTTAGGACTGAATGATTTAGAGAGTATAACTGTGTCCTGGGTCTGGGACAACATGCTTACTTGAAATCATTCATGCAGGCATGCACTCAACAAATAGTTTCTGGACACCTACTGTTGCCAGACTTTAACTAAAGGCTTCTAACCCACTCTTCTCCCTCTTCAGGCTTTTTCTGATATGGCCCCACCCGACCTATCGAATTTTTCTTCCCACTCAGGCATAACCTGCTTTACTGACTCTCACACAAGTGTATGTCTGGAAGGCGTGTCGCTGCCCGCCAGCATGCTGTGTGTGCTGTCAGCCACGCCTCCCATCTGAATGTCACTGGTCCTCACCGTGGTGCACACACAGCAGATCTCCAATAAATATTTGGTTCATTGATTAATCTGTAAAGCTACCATGGTTGAGCATCTGCGAAATCATCAGTAAGGAGTGTCTTAGCTCCCCGATGCAACAGAAACAGGACATATTGAGAAACGGAGGAATTTAGGGCAGTTTCTGCTTTGAATTTGAGACTGAAAGTAATGCAAAATGCAGAAATCTGGAACCATTTTGCTGGTTAGAACTTGCCAGTGAAGGCTTGGAGAAGTGTGTTTCCTTTTCCTTAGGGCCCATTTATAACATCCTGGAAACTGTCCTTGGATCCTAAGTCTCTGCTCTCTGTGTGCGAAGATCTCTCTGTGTAACCCCTGACCTCCTCTCTATCAGTCTGTCCTCTCCCCTAGACAAAAATAAACTTCATTACTTTCCTGTAAGTCTTGCCTTTCTCACCTCACCCAGACCATTGTCTAATTTTCTCCTTTCCTCTGGTTCCTGGAGTTCATTACCATCCTTTTTCCCGTTCCCAGAGATGGCCTGAACTCTCACCAACATCAAAATGATCTTCCTCCAAAGTATTTACTAAGTGGCTTTCTGCATGCAGTGCTGTGCGGGACAAACACCAAATAAGTTCATAGAGCAAGGTCCACGCCCTTCGAGTGTGTTGTCCTTCTGTAAATGCCAACAGGGATGGGACGTCGAGGACTTTTGGTCAGTTAATAAACACAGTACTTCTTTCTTTTCCTTTTATTTCTTTTGTGCATGAGCTCTCTTTTTTGTCTGTAAAATGGGAACAAGATCACTTGCCTCACAGAGCTGTTTAGAGGAATAAGTGAGGTAGTTTACCCAAAAGTACTGGACAACTATAAAGTTCCCTGTGTACACGCTTGTTTTTATTTTCACCGCCTGGCATCATGCCTGGAATGTCAGGTGCTTGGTAATTCTTCTGTTGGAAGAATAAGTGAATGAAAGCTTAAAAAGTCTCTGCACTCTGCTAGAATCAGGTTGGAAAGTGGCTGTGCATACTCATGAAATACTGTGAGAACCACATATCACAGCACCTCACTTACTGAGATGCCTTTTTTGTGTAAAAGCAATTATCTGGAACATAGGTAAAAAGCAGTGTTCCCAGAGCAGTCAGAAAAAATGTCCCCGAACACATGCACCCCAGTGTATGCACGTTATTCATTAAGAAGGTCTTGAAACAGAGTCTCCTTCGTTTGGGAATTTTATTCATTCTTTTAACAAACCTGCTTCTCCGGGATCCCAGCCCTACAGCAACATTTTAGGGTAGAAATGGAAAGTGGACTCACCCGTTAAAGGGAACACATAGCTGATAGGAGGTATCACTGCAATACCAGCCTTCTATAAAAATGCATATTTTCAATAATGGCCATTTGTGATCAAATAAAGTCCAAACTAGATTTAGTATCTTCTGAAGTCATTCGTGTTAAATAATATGTTTTAGATATGTTAAAAAGAAAAGGAATATGTACTCTTAAAATATTAACTCCACTGGTCAGAAAAATGCAAGTTGCAAGTAGCACGCAGCATGATTGTCAACCAATGGGAAAGGACGCTGTCCAGGCTCAACACGTAAGCGTTGGAGGCTCAAGCACAGGCTACCCACAGTGGGCACCTTCCCCTGGAGGGGAGAATTTGAGCAGTAGCAGCAGCTGTGGCAGCAGGTGCCTTCCGCGACGCTCGGCAATACTCTAATTTCCGTGTCTGTATTAACACATTCAATTCTTGCGACCTATCAGGTAGCCTTATTATTATTATCCTTTTCCAGATAAGAAACGGAGAACAGAGAGGCTCAGTAACTTGCCCAAGGTCACACAGGAGTGGAAGTAAGCCTATGCTACTCATCACCGTGCTAATCGCTTCCCCAGGTTCTAAAAGAGAAGAATAAAATTCACTGGTGAGGAGAAGAGTAACAGGAGCAGTGCATTGAGCAGCGATGGCAATGGGAAAAGGAATTATTAAGTTGATGCTTTAAAGTACTGGAGATTTTAAAAGCTGCCATGTAGTTTTTTTGTAAGATAAAGAAAACTCCATGAAAAAAGTGTAGCTAGGGTATCGTCTGAAGGATGCATTTAAAGAGACCATCGTTCAGAAATGGGGTGACTATGTAACATGGGTGACTATGATTTCATACAGCTGTTTCAGGTGTGTGTGTTGGGATCTGGTATAAAATATTTTTCTTCCTGGGAATCCAGTCAAGAGACTTTGAAAGCACTTGCTCTATAGAGTTAGATGCCCCACAAGGACAAAGCTGGCAGGAGTGGCCAGGGACTGGCGATCAGATTTGGTGTCTCATTGTTCGCTGTCTCCATTTGTTCCAGAGACACCTTCTAACTTACTAGTTCCATCTGCCTTGCCTGCTAGTATTTGCAAAGGGAGGGACCATATCTGACCCAAGTGCTCAGGAAAGCATCCAGATGTGGGTATGTTTGCAAAGCTGTTCTTACTGGATACTGTGTAAATGCACAGAAGACCACTCATGCGATAATACATTGATGGAGAGCTTACTATGTTTAAGGGCCCTATGTTAGGAGACCGAGTTCTGCCATTTTTGGTTTAACAAATAGATATCTGATGTAACAATTTTAAATGGCAGAGAGAAAAATTTTATTTGAAAGGAGAGAAAGAAAACAAATCCCTTCCCGTCTATCCCTTCCCCCTTATATCCCTTCCCCTGTATATCCCTTTCCCCGTATATCCCTTTCCTCGTATGTCCCTTCCCCCATATATACCTTCCCCTGTGTATCCCAGCCCCTGTATATCCCATCCCTCATATATCCCTTCCCCTGTATATCCCTTCCTCTGTCTATCCCTTCCCCTGTATATCCCTTCCCCAGTCTATCCCATCCCCTGTATATCCCTTCCCCCATATATCCCTTCCCCCGTATATCCCATCCCCTGTATATCCCATCCCCTGTATATCCTGTCTCCCGCATATCCCTTCCCCTATATATCCCTTCCCCCGTCTATCCCTTCCCCTGTATATCACTTCCCCTGGATATCCTGTCCCCCGTATATCCCATCCCCTGTCTATCCCTTCCCCTGTGTATCACTTCCTCTGTATATCCCTTCCCCCGTATATCCCATCCCCCATATATCCCTTCCCCTGTATATCACAGCCCCTGTATATCCCATCCTCTGTATATCCCTTCCTCTGTCTATCCCTTCCCCTGTCTATCCCTTCCCCAGTCTATCCTTTCCCCTGTCTATCCCATCCCCCATATATCCCTTCCCTCGTATACCCCTCCCCCTGTCTATCCCGTCCCCTGTATATCCCATCCCCTGTATATCCCATCCCCTGTATATCCCTTCCCCTGTCTATCCCTTCCCCTGTATATCATTTCCCCTGTATATCCTGTCCCCTGTATATCCTGTCCCCTGTCTGTCCTTTCCCCTGTATATCACGTTCCCCATATATCCCTTCCCCCATATATCCTGTTCCCTGTATATCCCTTCCCCGTCTGTCCCTTCCCCTGTCTATCCTTTCCCCTGTATACCCCTTCCCCTGTCTATCCCTTCCCGTGTCTATCCTTTCCCCTGTCTATCCGTTCTTCTGTCTTTCCCTTCCCCTGTCTATCCCTTCCCCTGTGTATCCCTTCCCCTGTATATCTCTTCCCCTGCATATCTATCTCTTCCTCTCTGTATCTGTTCCCTTGTATATCCCTTCCCCTGTATATCTGCAGCTTGACAAGCTTCAGTTTGAGAGCTGGCTTTAAGTCTGTTTTCATTTCCAGTGGGTACGCTTTGAGTTGGCACACAAATTCAATGTGTGAATGGTGTGGGAGTTAAGAAAGTTGCATTGCTATTTCTCTTTTTAAAATTAACAGTGGAATCCTTATGCGAGCCGTGTAGGCTCCGGAATGTGCCCCACACTGTTCTCTAACTGCATAATGAGGGAGTTCTCCATAATAAAGTAGTCCTCATTCTTGCCAAAATTGGTGCCCCTCCTCCACACCCTCCTCTGAGAGGCAGGAGACTGACAGCTGCTCTGCAGGCTTCCCCAGCTCCTATAATTTCACTGTCAATGTAGCCTCCACATCCTGGCTATAGGGCTTCTCAGGTGAGGCTTACCGATTGAGTCTGCTTACTCTGAAGTCCCTGTCCCCTTTAGCTTCCTGGCTTTTCTGAATTCACCATGAATACCTCCCTGATCTGCATTCTGTGCACATACACTGCTTGGCAAGGTCAGTTCCCAGTGGCTCTCTGCTACCCTTTATAGGGAAGACCTTTCTACATAAATGTGGTCCTTCAACCAGCAGAAATGGCATCATGGGAGTGTATTAGAAATGCAGATTCCAAGGGCCACCCCAGCCCTACTTCCTCAGAACCTGCAGTTTAACGAGCTCCCCCAGATGATTTGTGTGCACACTGCGGTCTGAGGCGTGCTGGGTGTATACTTGAGAGCAGATCAGAAGGCTGCCTAGGTTTCTGTCTTCGGTCTTGATTAACCAATGAACTAATCATCTAATCAAGGACTACCTTCCTATATGGATCATCTTTCATATGCTAAATGTGGAAATCACAGTAATAAAAACGTACCAGCCCTGGAGGCTGACAAGTAAAGACTTTTCTCATGGCGATTGCAAGATTAAGGACAGTGACATGGCCCAGGAAGGTTGGAACATGGGAGACATCTGAGAATTCTGTGGCCGCTGCGAATGCAGAGGCTGCAGTGCAGTTTAGGCTCCTGCAGTGACCTATCGGGATTATCTGACATTGGGTGGTCAGTGCTGACAGCAGGGAAAAAGGTGTCTGATTCTGGTTTTTGAGAAAAAGCCATGGCTGGAGCAGGTGGGTGGGTGTGCAGGCAGGCCCTGTGTCCTGTTGTGGCTTCTGCATGGCTAACTTAAAATCTCTTCAAGAAATTCATCAACTAGAAAATTTTAATTATAAAATTATGATGAAAGCATTCCTCAGGGATATACTGACCACATATTTAAAGTGTTCCTTTTAGGCTGCTTGCGGTGGCTCATGCCTATAATCCTAGTACTTTGGGAGGCTGAGATGAGTGGATCACCTGAGGCCAGGAGTTCGAGATCAGCCTGGCCAACATGGTGAAACCCTGACTCTACTAAAATTCAAAAATTAGCCGGGTGTGGTGGCGGGCACCTGTCGTCCCAGCTATTCTGGAGGCTGAGGCAGAAGAATCGTTTGAGTCTGGGGGGCGGATTTGCAGTGAGCCAAGATCACACAGCTGCACTCCAGTCTGGATGACAGAGCGTGACTCTGTCTCAAAAATAAAAATAAAATAGTAATAATAACAATAGCAAATTAAAAAATAAAGTATTCCTTTTAGGTTCTTAAAGTCCTGTTTGGCTCTTCTCTTTCCTATGCTTCCATCATCCAACATGCCTTCAAGGTTATTAATTCTTTAGAAATGTGTTTCCATTAACTTCTTTCATTTCCTTTCCTGTGCCATCCCTGAAGTCCAAGCTATTATAACTTCTAATTATAACAGTTATGAGATGACTACTTGTTTCCACAATATTTCCCCAAACACATCTTAAGAATGTCTTCAGCTGCAGAGAATTTCCTAAGATGATGTTTATCAGGCTACTTTCCTGTTTCATAACCACAGTGATGTTCCATCTAAATGACTCTCCTTTATCTTCAGTGCTTCGGTGACCTGGCCTCATGTCACCCGGACAAACTTGGCATGTATACCAAAAATATTAATCAAGATTTCTTTCCTAATATCATCTCTTGGCAAATAGAAAGTCACTTTAGATGTGTCTTTACAAAGTTGGGTGCCTTTTGAAAAAGCACTGGTAATGTGTGTATTTTCTCTACTACTTTATTTGGGAAAAAAAAAAAAGCACTGCTTGGGGATCACATTTTAGACTGATTGAGGATGCTTATTGAGGTTAGCTGTTCAAGCAAAAAAAAAAAAATGTAGGAAAAGACATCAAATACTAGTAATTACTTCTGGGAGCATGACCTTACTTCTAAGATTTAAAAGTGATTTTAAAGATTAAAGTTTTTGCAAGATTACTTTAAAAATACAGTAAGAAGGTACTTTATGGAGATCATGAGTATGCAATTACAGGAGGAAGGTTATAAAAACTAATCTAATGGGATAGAACTGGTAAATTGTGGCTTGGGTAAAATATTTAATAACAACTTCATACATGGATTGAAATCATGCCATATATCCAACACCTTGGATGACCGTAGAGATGAGGTACTCTGTAAAATTGTGATAGATGACTCAAAATACGGCCTTAAGGGATGATGGTGATTCATGAGAAGAGTTTCAAAAACTGATGCATAAAATGTGAGAATGGAGAAAAGCAGTGTTTGTATGTTGTGTAAGATATGCCTGTAAACAAGCATGTGCATTCAAGGAAAGCCTTGTTGCCCACACATTGACACCATCAGGGCATTCCTCAGCAGGATTAACTGCTAGCCTGAAGTCTCACTACTGGGTCAGTCCACATCAGGTGACCAAGCAAGGTAAAGACATAAAGCCCTGGCCACTTTGGCTTCACTGAGGGTAACTCTGGTAGGCAACATTTGCTCCAGAGCTCCCTGCAGGGTTGGTGGAGTCTTTGTCAGGCTTGTATCACAGTTTAATATCTTCCTCTGCTAAATCCTGCTTCTTTTCTCTTTCTTTGACAGGTATTGATCTCTGAAAAGTATTTCACATTCCAAACTCCATCTCAGCATCTGTTTCTGAAGAATTCAGTCTGTGACAGCATGGGTACTACATTAATAAATATTACAAGGAGATGTCGACTAGTTCATCTACCTCCTTACCAGTTTACACATTCAGGTCGGTTACTAAAATTTTTCTTTAAAAATTATCTCATTGGGAAAACTGGGTATCGCCTTATGAATAAGGTCATTTTTTATTGCATACACTCAGTATTCCCATCGATACTGTATTGAGGCTGGTCCGCTCACTGTCCCTCTTGCCTATGCCCTATCCCCATATCATACCCCATTGTACTCATTCCTGCTCTTAGGCTCTGGCTCATGCCATTTCCTAAAAGTAAATTTCTGTCCTTCTGCTCTCTTGCGCATGTAGACCCGACTCATTCTTCAAGGTCTTCAAAGAAAGCACCACTTCTTCCACAAAGACCTCTTTGACTTATGTAGCCTTCTCTTTTACTACTTAATTTAAAAAAAATAAATGTTATTTTGTTTTAAAAATGCAACTCAGTTCAGTGCAGCTATTTTCTAATACTTTCATGTGAATTTTATCTCCAGTACCTAATACAGCACAGACAGCATACAGTAGTTACCTGTAAAAACACTAGTCAATTGAGTAAAATTGATTGATAACATATTGAAAACATTGGGGAACATCCAAAAAGTTTAAAGTTTAAATTATACCCTGAGAGAGCAGTGTGTTCCAAAGCCTGTTTCCTGGATTTTCCTTTTCTTTAAAAAAAGTTTTCGTGGTCAAATTTGTTTGGAAAATGTTGCCTGTCATGTCTTCCTACTGGGGATGAGTGCACTGGGTAATTAAAGGATTTGAGAAGTCTCTCAGTAAATAAATCTGGCTGACTTTAACCCAAACTACTTTAATAAAAATACATTTATTCCCTGTTTTAAATAGCATCTACGAGCATCTCTGTGGAATTTGTGTTGTGCAGAACATAATTTGGGAGCTGTGTCCCAGCAGATAGCAGAGACCTAGATGCTCATAGAAATAGACTCCAGCCAAATGGGCTGACGACTGACACCTTCAAATCTAAGGGGGGACATGGCTCTAGCAGGCTTGCGAAGTCACCGTTGCAGGCACAGGAAGCCAGTTGAAGGAACAGTGGGAGGAGGAGCTGGCAGTTAATGCCAGTGACTCATGGGAAAGGGTTGCTTTCGGGTAGCCAGCCTCAACCCTGGCTGCACATCGGAATCACCCAGGGAGCTTTAAAACATCCTGACGCCTGGGTCTCACCCCTGGAGACGCTGATGTCATGGGTCTGAGATGGGGCCTGAGCACTGGGATATTGTAAATTCCCCACATGATTCTAGTTGCAGCCAAAGCTGAGAGCCACTGCTTCAGGCAAGTGGGGATGCTCATGTGTGAAAGGATTTTTTTCTTCTCTGTTCCAGGCTTCCTTTATTGAATGTATCTGCTGTACTGGAAATTACTCTGGGAAACTGTTATGTAAATAACCATGTTGCTGCTCACCTTGGCGCTTGAACCTCTGACTACAAGTAGGGTCTGAGAACCGTCAGAGCTGGTTAGAAAGGCAGAGTTTCCCACCCCACCCAGATCCCAATCATGACGCCTGGGTGATCTGCAGGAGCATTGCAGCCTGACAGCCCTGAGCTAGACTGGAGTTGCCCTGTGGAAAGCAGTTCCACTCACTGGAAGCCTGTGAACCAGAGGGCCTGCTGTGTGCCTGCTTCTTACTTCATCTCAGTCCCAGAGGCATAGTCAGACTGGCTTCTATGCCTCTGTCCCGCTTCCCCAGAAGATGGCTGCCTACCTCTCAAACGAGCCTTCAGGGCCCCCCCCACAGTGCCGGTTTCAAACACCAGTTAGTTGGGGGATCCCAAACTGGCGGAAATCTGTCTTCCCCTGATACAATAAGCAGCAGGAAAACAAAACAAACAAACAAGCAAACAAGCAAACAGAAATGTAATTTTATTTCTGTAGATGACAAACATTGTCAGAAATGGTCTTCTCCTTCTTTGTTTTGGATTCAATAAAGAGTGGGAGAATATCAGAAATGAAGGCCCTGAGAGATGAGCCACATCATCCAAATGTATATGAGCAAGGTGTGGCCGAGTCTGTCCCTTCAGGGGCCCGAGGGAGCTGAGCTGGATGAACGCAGAGCGAAGAGTCAGAAATCCCACAGATGCCAGTGATGAACTCTTAGCTGTCCTTTGACTGTGTCGGTGCATCTCGCTCCACCATCAAACAGGGTCACAACTTGCTCCATCAGTGACCGGTTCACAGCGCGTATCTGTCTCAGGCAAGGTGTGCTCGTTACCTTAACTGAAGGTTTACCTTGTAAACGTTTCTCGGAAAAACAGACCAAATAACCTCATATTTTTGTGATGAGTAGATTTTTTTGGATCATCAGCCCTGCGCTTTCTCCATTACAGAGCTCACGGCAGGGCTGACATTCCAGGACAAACACCTGCCTTCTTGGTGCCCATGAGCAGCGGACTCCTCATTCTGCTTGGGTTTACTGCTTCCGCATTAACTCATCCACTGGCTCCCTTATTCATTTGTTCAACAGACAATTATTATCTACTGTGTTGGCAGCAGTGCTAGGCACTGGGTCTTCATGTTCTTATCTACCTAGAATTCAGAGAAGAACACAGTGCATAGATTGCCTAGGATTGGAGAAAAGCTTGATGTGGTAATTTCCAGATCCTATCATAGGAGATGGAGCCGCATGTCCCTCCAAGATGCATATTCTGGGAGGTTTATTCCCAAGTAAGAAGAGAGTGTGGGTGATAGGCAACCCCAAACATAGCGAATGTTCACTAAAGATAGTATCTTTACTACAGTTGCTCCATCTGCATTCTCCTATTCCGTGCCCATTGCCTGTGAAGAGTCTGCAAGGGTTAGGTGCTCCTGCAGCTGACCCGGCCTTCTGCATAGGGAGGAAGACAAGTTAGACTCCCAAACAAGGTGGCATACAAGTGAGAACTCGTTTGGAGGCAGTTAGCAGAACCCAATCCAAATTAGCTTAAGCAAAACAGAAATTTTATTTTAAGGATGTGGGAGAGATTTGTCCATTACAGCTCAATACAACTGCAGAAAAAAAGAATATGGGGGAGGAGCATGTCTCATGGAATCCAATGGAATCCATGCTTGGACTTTGGGAATGACACAAATCCAAAAACATGAATGTTGTCAGGACAACATAAATGTAAAAATTTATTTTTTTTTACAAATAAATGTAAAAATTTATTTTTACAACAACTCTGTACAATCTGAACTAAAATTATTCTGTTTTTCAGAGGTGGAAGTCTGGGGAAGTAAAGACACGTGTCCAATGTCACACAGCTATTGTAGTAAGAGCGCGAGTGTGAATCCACAGCCTGTACTGGTGACCCTCACCACATCGTCGTCTCCTGCCTTGGTGCAGACTGCTGTCCTCTGCCCCTCAGCTCAACACACCCCAAGTTTCACACATGCCATCCATCAGTCTATGGAGACACCACACTTTTCTGTGTCTCCAGTCATCTCTCAAGGAAAGGACTGTGATTGGCCAGCTTGGGTGAGGTCCCAGGGGTATCACCCAGAGGGGCTCTGCCATACCAACTAGAACAGATGGGTAGGAGTGAGGGCTTCAGGGGCAAGGCGACCATTTTCAGGAACTGAGTGTTTCTGAGCAGCCAAACAATGGTTAACTATAAATTTCACCTTTGCCTCCTGCATGACTTTTCATTTTTGCTTTACTTTCCAGCAATTTAGAAATAAATTTAATTTTCAAAGGCACGGACTAACTCATTCCATGTGTCTGGGAGCATCTAGTTCTCTGCTGTATTTTACAGAGCTTTCCTCTTCTTTTACTGTTTTTTTCAATCATTAAAAAAACCTCAATTCTCCTGTTTTATACTGTGCTTGATTTTTTTGTAAGCTGTCTTACCTTACAAAAACATTTATGAAAATATGTGAGGGATAAATTATGGATTAAAAAAGAAAAAAGACTTCAGAGTTATGCTATCAACATGGTAACTACTAGCCACTTATGACTATTTAAACTTAAACTAATTAAAATTAATTAAAATAAGAAACGTAGTTCTTCATTCACACTAGCCATATTTTAAATGCTCAACAGCACATTATAGTTCTATATTATAGAATATTTCCATCATTGCTGAAAGTTCTGCTGGACAGTGCTGCTACACAGGGTTCCAACAATGGTGTGCTGTCTCTGAAATAATGAGCTCCCTAAAGGAAGTGGCCTGGTGACCTGCATTCACCCTCCAGATCCCAGGGGTTGTGAGTCCCAGCTTTCTTTCCCACCATTATGCTTCCTGTTGATTACTTCCTGACTCACTTCCCTATTCATTTTCTCAAAGCCAACATTTACATCACATAAACTTAAGTTATTCCTTTTCTATAGTAGAAAAAAATATACAATTGTAATAGACATTTTTGGGGAGTGGAAGGGACATTTATTACTGATACTACAAATGTAATGCCCTTGCTTACTCAGAGGTGGGACTGAAGGAATGCATGAACTGAAAATGCTGGCTAACAAAACAAAGTGTTTATACATGGAAATGCTTCAAGAGCCCCAAAGCAGAGCTCCCATGTTCTCCATGGTGGGAAAGTTTCCATCCTTCCTCTTTTTGTAACTGTCCAGAAAAAACAGAATGATTTTGATCAAAGTGGCTTTGAATCTTTAGCATTACTTTGCCCCGTTAGAACAGAACTTTTTCCCATGCAGTGCCAATCCACACATTTAGTTTCTGCAGCTCCTTAGTTTTCTTGGGAATGGGGGTAAGGGTGGGGACACCATCTTGTTTGAAAGGGTTTACAGCTGATACTACTGTTTACAGTAAATTCCTAGAGTGGGAGGAGGAAGTGGCACATTTTTGGAGCAGCTAGGTGACTGGAAGAGATTCTCTGCCTCCAAGACTGGTCAGAGGTCCTGTGAGAATGGGAGCTGCTCACCTCTCCTTGGCAACCCTTGCTGGGCTGGGGAGGTGCCAAGACATCCCTAGCAGCGACTCCAGCCAGGGAGATTGCTCCCTAGATGCAGCATCTTCCAGTGCACCAATGTTCTCATGCCCCAAGGCTGATACTGAAATAGCAGGATTGTCAAACCCGAAGGAACCATTGCCTGTGGAATGCATGGACCTGGAACCCTGACCCAAACCAGGATGGAGGAGTTGCCCAATAATGATTATGACTCAGCTGTCCAACAGCTCAGTAAAAGGGGGACTTGGAGTTACATGCAACTTGATTTAAAGGATTCTAAAAATATATGATATGTATTTTGAACCTGAGTTTAAGAACTGAAAGAACTGATATTCTTGCTTACTGAAGTTGGACATACTAAGTTTGGACATAAAAACTGAGGGGCAGGTAAGGGCAGTGTCTGTGTGCCTGGCACGCACAGGACACAGATGGCATTCTGAAAGTCACCATCCAGGACTGAAGAGTTGCTTTCCATACTCTGAAATTGTGGCACAAGGTTCGCTTTGAAGAGTCTTTGGTGGATGAGCCTCATTGATTAACAGTCCTAGTGTGTGTAAGCGTGAGCTCGGTTTTGTTCTGTCAAGTCTTAAGACAGCATTTGATTTAGCAATTGATTGAATTACATTACATGTGGATTTGGCAAAGTGGTGTGTGTGTGTGTGTGTGTGTGTGTGTGTGCATTTCTTTTAAACAATGATGATAACCTTTCTAAATTCAGGTGGAAGCTGTCTTGATTGACCTCCGCGTACCCGGACAGATTAATTAACTCTCAGTTTCTTTCGTGAAACATACGAACACGCCCTGAGCTCACTGAGAGCTTGCAGGTGGTAGGACAGGAGGCTCCTCTTTCGTAGGCCCACAGTGTGTTGTTTGCCTCTTTCCTAGTCTGTTCATTCCACTTAATTGTATCCCGATAATGACACAATTTGAGCAAATACTAATTTGAGCAAATATTACTAAAACTAGTGATACACAGATACATGAAGAAAGGGGAGATATTTCCAATGAAAACAAAAGCAAAATGCTTGGGAAAGAGTCAATAGGAAAAGCTGCTTTAAATGTGTTGTTGAATTATATTTGATGGTTATGAGTACAGAATCTAAGATTCTTTAGTTAAGATGCTTTACACTGTCTTTAAATTCTCATTTCACAAAGGAAACTCAAATGAAACAAAATGGAGGATGCATTATATGTGTGGCTCACAAAGAGAGGGAACAATACAGCACTCTAATCAGCACATCTATATTCAAAGAAAGGCACTGGCTAAATAAAAGCACTGGTGAGTAAATAGACATCTCACTTCCCTGCTAAAATAAAATGTTTGCATAGGCAGGGCTCCTGCGAGATCCCCTTTGACTGCCCATTGAGCGCCCTCTGCTGGCCCGGAGGGAAGGGTGCCACGGCGGGGACGGCGTGGAGGCCCCACCCACGGTTTAGTTTCAGATCAGCGCTTTTCAGTTCCAAGATGCCGATTTCCGGTTCCAGTGAATGCCGGCTGAAAATACGGCCGTGGTTTTAAATAGCATGAAACTATTTTACGTCCGTAGTACTTTCATCTATTTTTATAAGAATGCTTTGTAACTGAGAAACCTAAAGAGGTGATGAATCTCCCCCACCGCCCCCGACTATTTTGCCTTTCAGTGACTCGGTAATATTTTACGATAGGTGCCGATTCAAACCAGTGGCTTTCAACAAGTACAGCTGCTATTCTTTGGTGCCGCTATTCAGAATGAGAATGTGAAATAAAAATGATTCTGACTATGGGAAAGTCTGGTCTTCCTATGAATGAAAACAATCCTGTGTGCCACAGAGAGCTCTCTCTTTCCAGCTAACGAGGAACTTTCTGCAGAGAGAGAAAAGGATCCTAAAAGCATGTTCCCGATACTGCAGACTTGGCGAGATGGCGGCGGGCTCCTCCCGCCTCTGCGGCAGCGTCACAATCAATAATGCAGGGCTCTGCGGCAGAGGAAGAGCCTGCTTTTATATACGGGCGCCCGGACCCCAGAGCAGGGCTGGTCCCTTAACCCATTGCGCCATCTAGCGTCCGCAGGGGCTCGTGGCCGGTTGAAGCTGGACAGTCTGGAAACTGCAATCTAGATTTTGCGGAAGGGTGACCTTCGGCCTTCTGCAAAACCTAGATCTCACTTAATGTAGATCTCACTTAAGAAGGCAAATAAAAAGTGAGTGGAGTGTTTATTCATTTGCCTGTAAGATTAGTAATTTTAAAGCTAGGAACTCTAAAGTAAATATTTACCAAGCCCCTGCTGTAGGTCAGTCATGTTGTGGGTACCAAGGCTATGGAGATGTCTCAGTGTCTATTTTCAGTGACCCAGTCTAGTAGGGACAAGCCATATGAACATATACCCAGTTAAATTTGAACTTCAGGTTAACAAGGAATTTTTTTTTTAAGTGTAAGTGTGTCCCATATATGCTAAAGCAGTTAACTGGGCATCTATTATTATCATTATTTTTTACAAGCAAAATCTTGCAACCCTGCATATAAACAGATGATTGCAGTATGGGTTTTACAAGGGCATGGTGGCGCACTAATTGCTTGAGGAGCTTTGCTGTGGGTGCTGGTTAGGAAGCCTTCTCAGGGGAGAAGTCACTTGTGCAAACCACTTAGATAAAGCAACGGGCAGGGTTGTTCTGGTAGAATCGCATAAGCAAAAGCAAGAGGCTGGGGGACTCACAGCACAGCAAGTCTGTGCTACCCAAGCTGGCAGGTGAGGCAAGGATAGCGCAGGAGTGAGGTTGCTTCATCGTTGAAGGCCTTCTACCGTGTGTCCCAGGAGCTGGGTTCTATTCCAGGGGGAGTGAAAATGGGTTTTGAGTGGGAGAGTGACTTGATCAAATTTGTGTTTAAGGAAAAGAGATCAAATAGCAATGTTGAGGCTGGACTGGGGGAGGTAGAAAGCTTGGAGGCAGGGAGGCCTGAAGGAAATTATCTGAGGCGAGTGAGCTCAG
Source organism: Macaca fascicularis (assembly GCF_037993035.2). Lineage (NCBI taxonomy): Eukaryota > Metazoa > Chordata > Mammalia > Primates > Cercopithecidae > Macaca > Macaca fascicularis. The sequence goes on from NC_088378.1 coordinate 16,099,067, forward strand.
AAAAGTAGCAGAGCTTGAATGTGAATGAGGGTCTTTTGACTCCAAGTCCAGGATGCCTGTCACTGTCCCCATCTGATTGAATTATGATTCACATGTGCAAGCATTTTACAAATCAGGAATGACACACACCACATTATGCATACTTTCCCTTCTCTGAAAGATTAACTTCACCCGCATTTGGAAATACTGAAAATTCTTCTGTCCTCCTCTTCTCTCACTTCTCCTTTGCATGTGGTCGGCCTCGGTGTCTGCCTCTGATCAACTCGGCCCTGTTTCCCACACAGAGCTCCCTCTGTAAACCAGGCCAACACGGCCAAGTGACAAAATGAATTATATCCCTCTGAGATATTTGGCCTTGTTTTCCTTGGGCCACAGCCTGACTTTTCTAAATGCCCTTGGAATGAGGATACCTGCTTATTTTCAAGGAGACTCTGACCCAAGCCCCACGCAGATGGCTAGGCAGAGCGTTTTGTGGTGGTTAGGGGTTGCTTGTTTTTGGACTTGGTTTATTAAAAGTTGGACTGGAGACCAAGCAGAGCCTGGCACCTCTTTGTCCCTCCATCCATGGGGGCATTGGCAGCACTCTAGCACACACAGAACAGCCCCTCAGAGAATGCACAGGTGTCAATTAACAAGGCTTGTATACATATTAGTGGAGGAAGGAGAGAAAACAAACCTTCTCTCTCATGCACATGTCACTAGAATCATGTTGGGATCTTGAGACCAGTGCTTTGTAAAAAAACTGGATGCTTTTAACAGAAAGACATATAGAAAAAAAGGTAAGTGAGATGTGCAATACAGTCACATGTCACACAATGACATTTTAGTAAATGACAGACCACATATACAAAAGTGGTCTCATAAGGTTATAGTGTAGCTGAAAAACTCCAATCACCTAGTGACGTCATAGCCACTCCAACATCACAGCGCAATGCATTGTACGTTTGTGGTGATGCTGGTGTAAACAAACCAGCTGCACTGCCAGTCATATAAAAGTATAGCATGTACAATTATGTACAGTACATAATACTTGAGAATGATAATAAATGATGACATTACTGGTTTATATATTTACTATACTATATTTTTATCATTATTTTTGCGTGTAATCCTTCTACTTATTAAAAAAAGTTAGCTATAACACAGGACAGGCAGATCCTTCCGAAGGCATTGTTATCATAGGAGATGACAGCACCATGCATGTTTTTGCCCCTGAAGACCTTCCTGTGGGACAGGACATGGAGGTGAAAGACAGTGATATTGATGATCCTACCCTGTGTAGGCCTAGGCTAATGTGGGTGTTTGTGTCTTAGTTTTCAATAAAAAAAGTTTTAAAAGTAAGAAAAAACATTAAAATTAGAAAAAGCATATAGAATAAGGATACAAATAAATTATTTGTGTATAGCAGTACAATGTGTTTTAAGCTGTATTATAAAAGAGTCAAAAAGTTGGCCGGGCACGGTGGCTCACCCCTGTAATCCCAGCACTTTGGGAGGCCAAGGTAGGTGGATCATTTGCAGTCAGGAATTTGATACCAGCCTGGCCAATACGCTGAAACCTCATCTTGACTAAAAATACAGAAATTAGCCAGGTGTGGTGGCAGGCACCTGTAGTCACAGCTGCTCGGGAGGCTGAGGCAGGAGAATAGCTTGAACCTGGGAGGTGGAGGTTGCGGAGATCTAAGATCGCACCACTGCACTCCAGCCTGGGGGGACAGAGTGAGACTGTTTCAAAAACAAACAAACAAACAAAAATCAAAAAGTTATAAAAATGTTAAAATGTCTATAAAGTAAAAAAGGTACAGTAAGCTAAGGTTAATTTAGTATTGAACCTATTTGTTCATCAGGTCAACAGTAGTGCACAGTAATGTCCTAGGCCTTCCCATTCACTCACCACTCACTCACCCAGAGCAACTTCCTGTCCTGCAAGCTCCATTCATGGCAAATGTCTTATGCAGGTGGACCATTTTTAATCTTTTATACGATCTCTTTACTGTACCTCTTGTATGTTTAGATACACAAATACTTACCATTGTGCTACAATTGCTGACAATATTGAGTACAGTAACATGCTGTACAGGTTTGTAACCTAGGAGCAGCAGGCTCTACCATACAGCCTAGGTGTGTAGCAGGCTATAGGTTTGTGTAAGTTCACTCTACAATGTTTGAACAATGACAAAATTACCTAACAATGTACATCTTAGAACATATCCCTGTCTTTAAGGGACATATGACTGTAATGGTAATAGTTTGCAAATGGCAGGAAAGAATGCAATGGATAAATGTATGCAAAATTAAAGACATGCTTAGCTTTGGTAGTATGCAGTACGTAGTATAAGGTGATTTAAAAGGACTCTCTTTTGAATCACCAAGTCTATTGAGCACCCACCGAGCAAACGTCCTTCAGCCTTGTTGGGCCTGCAACCCAGCGGGTAGAATTGCTGCATTATTAGAGACCCAGTTGCAGGCCAAGCCAGGAGTGAACAGAGAGCCATGGGACATGGTACAGATGCTCGGGCATTGGTTTTGGTTCTGAGTTCTGTGAATTTTCAAGGGAGAGTCCACACTCCAGGAGAATGGCAATTTTGTGAAGCTTGTGGTATTTGTAGCAAGTATGAGTGTGACTTCACAAATTCATTTTCTTTAATTCAAATTAAACCAGGCTCTGGGCCGCGTGCAGTGGCTCACGCCTGTAATCTTAGCACTTTGGGAGGCTGAGGTGGGTGGATCACACGGTCAGGAGATTGAGACCATCCTGGCGAACATGGTGAAACTCCGTCTCTATTAAAAATACAAAAAAAATTAGTGAGGCGTGGTGGTGGACGCCTGTAGTCCCAGTTACTCAGGAGGCTGAGGCAGGAGAATGGCATGAACCTAGGGGGCGGAGCTTGCAGTGAGCGGAGATCACACCACTGCACTCCAGCCTGGGTGACAGAGCGAGGCTCCGTCTCAAAACAAAAACCAGGCTCTGAACCCTCCTCTCCTGCCTCCACCATGCCTCCACCCTGCCTCCACCCTGAGATGGATTTATTCTAAGGTGTCATTGGTGCATTCCTCCCCGTCCGCAATACCATGGCCACCATCATGACCACCCACCCACCCACACCACTGCCACAACGAGTGGGGGTTGAACGATAATCCAGCAGACCTAGAAGGTGCCTAGAAAAGAGGCCAGGCCTCTGATTATCAGTTCAAGTATTCTGCCAATACCTGTATCATCCACGCCTGCATAGACACTTGAGGCTTTGCATCCTCACCAAGTTCTTTGAGGGACTTAACCAGCTCAGGGCATCCTGGTGCTGGGTCAGCCTCCTGGAAGCACCATGAATCATCAAGTCCCTCTGAGCTTTAGCCACCTCCCTGGGGTGCTGCACAGAGAGGCCTGAATGCCCAGTCCTCACCCAACCCTCGGCTGCGCTCCTCTTCCTCCACCTTGTCTCCCAGCATCACCTCTCACCAGTGAGAACAAGGCAGGATCTCAAAAGGCAAGATAACGCATGCCAGCAGCTTCCACCCTGTGCTTAGAGGATGGATAGGCGGCAACCCTAAAGGGCCTCACTAGCTTCTTGAAACCCAAGAGGGGAGCAGGCGGAAGAAAAATACAGAGAACTCAATGCAAATTAATATCTCAATAAATCATCCTGCTACTGATCATGGAGTCATTTATAGGCCATGCGGACAGCCGCAGAGCATGGTAATGAAATTCTTGCAGTCTTGGTTCTACCTCTTGCTATCCATGTGACCTTGCCCCGGTTTCCTAGTAAGTAAACCAAAGATGGTAATTGTAGCACACAGACCCAGTGTTGCTGAAGCGATCAGATGAGTTAATACTTGTACAGCACTCGGTACAATATTGAGACACAGTGACTCTTAGCCAATGTTAGCTCTTATTATTATTATAATTTTTTTTCGAGACAGGGTTTCTCTCTGTTTCCCAGGCTGGAGTGCAGTGGTGTGATCATAGCTCACTGCAGCCTCAACCTCCCGGGTTCAAGCAATCTTCCTGTCTCGGCTTCCCAAGTAGCTAGGACTACAGGTATGCACCACCACACCTGACTAATTGTTTTACTTTCTATTTTGTAAAGATGGGGTCTCACTACGTTGCTCAGGCTGTGTTATTGTTACTATATCTCTAGTTTCCCAGGAGCAAACATTGACCCCCCTCAGCACACATTCAATGCATTACTTCCACAAACGATATCTGTCTCTTTTCTCAAGGCTGGCAATACACCTTTCTCCACAACCAGTAAGATCAGAAGATAAGGAAAGAGGGGACGAGGAAAGGAAGACTCATACTGTACTAAGCTTGCTGACCACAGGCATGAGCTCCGAACCCTGCCTGCCCGGATGGCTGGTACTCCCAGGAGAAGGGACTATTCTAGCTGTGATGACGTTCCTAACGGAAAGATATTTAGGAATCTTATGGGAAGAGGAGTGGGACGTGCTCTGTGCGGGGAAGATCACCACCATTAGAGGTGTGCATCTTGCCAGTGGAGGGAGTCCTGGACTGGGAGTCATCTCCCGACTCTTCATCTAGCTTCATCTCTCGACTCTAAGTATCACTTCCTCTGATGTCCTCTCTGCCCCCAATCTAAATTAGCTCTCACCTGTCATTGTCTCTCATAGTCTCTTCTTTCCTCTTATTAGCCTTTATTCAACTTTCAATGACAGATAGTTTGTGTGTTTATTTGTTCAGCATCTTCTCTCCCAGTAGATTATTTAGCTGTAGAGGGCAGAGATTAAGTGTGTTTTATTGACCAAGTATAATCGCTTAGCTTTCACTTTTTAATCTGTTAAATGAGGATGGTAATACTGCTTTTGCCCACCTCACTGAGCTGTGAAATTAAAAAACATAATATGCAGGAAAATTCTTTGTAAATCACAGAACATGGTGCACATTGAGTTACGCTTAGCGCCATGTCTATTTTAACGTACATCACAAACGGAACACTTGTGAAATGGGCTCCTAGACAGATTAGCATTCTGTTAAATGAGATAACAGGGAAATATGCTCAGAACAGGACACACACTGTGATAGCTTTTATTGTGTAAGGTCAAAAATAGCAGCCCTAACCTCTAAAAATACCTTATTCACGGAGTCCACCCACAGTTGGCTGGAAAGAGTTAAATAGGAGTTCCCACAGCCAAAGGTGTCTAAACACGTGACAGAGTGAGTAACCCAGCGCAGGTGTGTTCCACAGCTGGGGGAGGTTTTGCAGGTTACTCTTCAAGTAAGATGTTCCTTTCCTACCAAGAGGCAAGGACGGTCCACATCTATCTTCCCCTGCTCCACAGCAGCGAGACTGCAGAGGGATGGAAGACGATTCCAGAAAAACACCTGCTGCCGCCAGCATTTCACAGACAGCAAATGGGAGGAGGGTGACACTCCTTAAATTCAAACATTACACAGGTATGTGCATTACTCTATGTGGAACCGGGAGAGCTGGAGCTGGGGAGACACAGTTGATGAATATCCCAGCGTTGGGCTGTGACTCCTCTGCTTTTCATAGACAAACCAGAAACATGAAATGATCCATCCTGACGGCCGGTGTGGTGTGGGAATCACAGGCTGGGAACCAACAGACCAATGGTGCTACCAGGAGATAAAACGAAAAAGATCAGATTGAATCAAAACGGACACATTTTCTTCACTACTCCATTCTCTGGTTTTGTCCTATTTCTTAGGGAGGCAGGATAAGGCGCTGACACCCTAACTACAGTGGGTATTCCTTGTTGTTCGATGTGTGTATACTTACAGTTTAACTGACTCCGTAGTAAGCTCTGTGTGATCTGCAGGTTTTAGGGTGTCCGTGGTTCTCCAAGGACACCAGCTTCTCTGTGGTGGAGGACAACCTCGCTTTTCCCAGGCCCTCAGCTCAGACCTAAGTGAGGCCTGACATTGTCTTTTTACCGTAGTGACTGCCTTGAACAGAAACAAAGGTGAGCAATGTGTATAGAATAGGTAAGGCAGCAGGAAAAGGCGGGATAGGTAACTGATCAAAGGAAATAGAAATAGGTCTTGGGATGTGGGCAGGCAGGTGGGACTCCTCAGGGACCTGAGAGGGACAAAGCGCCATGGTAGTGGCAAGTGAAGATGGGACACAGACCCAGGCTGAGAACATGGAGAAGCAAAGGTCCCACATGATGACACAGGAGGAGATGGGCTGGTGGCCACACGTTTCAGGGAGGTGCGTGTGAAGAAGAGGAGTACAAACCTGTCAAAATTTTATTTTTAATCTTTTTTTTTTTTTTTTGAGACGAAGTCTTGCTCTTGTCCTCCAGGCTGGAGTGCAGTGGTGCGATCTTGGCTCACTGCAACCTCCGCCTCCCGGGTTCAAGCGATTCTCCTGCCTCAGCCTCCCAGGTAGCTGGTATTACAGGCACCCGCCCTCAGGCCCGGCTAATTTTTGTATCTTTTTTTAGTAGAGATGGGATTTCACCATATTGGCCAGGCTTATTTTTAATCTTAATTCATTAAATGAATGATTGCTACCAGTGTAACTGTTTTATTTTAGGCCCGGAGAAATGGAGGTTGACTTCATTGTCATCTGTCACGGAACTGTGGCCGCAAAAAAGAGGCGTCTCTCAGGCCAGGCACTGTAGGAGTCTGCCCCCTGCTCCATCTATAGTTTTTCCACTCAGAGTCCACCTGGCATGAGAAAGGTGTTGGGATAAAGGTGAGCCCAGGGCACTGTGGGTGCCTCCGAGAGAATCTGAGCTAGGGGAGTCAGGGTCCCTCGAGAGCCTGCCATTAATATGGAGGGGCAAAGCCAGGGCTAGGCTGCGATGGGTCCTGTGGGGGTCCAGGCGTGCACTCTGTACGTGAGGATGAAGGGGGAGGAGGAGGCAGCCCAGAGAGGACCCGGAGCAGGGCAAACACAGATGGAGAAGCTGAGGGCAAGGAAGGGAATGACGTGGGACCCCACCCGTTGTTGGGGGCAGGTCGCAGAGTCACTTAGAGAACAGTCACTACTTGCCCTGCCCTCGTGAGCCCCGGGAGGAAAGTGCTCGCTCGCTCCTGACCTGTGACACGCTCACAGCGAAGGCAGGTATTAGAAGAGTCTCATGAAAGTAAACAGGGTATTAAAACGGATCCTTAAACATAAGAGTGCAGGCTGAGAGTTGGTAGTGTGGGAGGTGGCGGGTGTGTGTTCTTGTGCAGAGGAGCTTGGGGTTTGCAGAGCAGACAGGGGAGCTTTGTGTGGCCGGAGCAATGAACAAGCGGCGACTTCTCTACCCCTCAGGGTGGCTCCACGGTCCCAGCGACATGCGGGGGCTCCTCTTCTCCACTCTTCTGCTTGCTGACCTGGCACAGGTAAGTCCTCTCCCCCGACTTTTCCCTTCCGGAGACTACAGCCATCCTCAGTTCTTCAGGCCAAAGCTAAACAAAACGAAGATGGGGAAGAGGGAGGATCAATGGCTTGTGCATCTACTTCATAAGAAATAGGAAGCCATTTTTCTTTCCAAATAAAGTTCTGTGTTAGTTCATGGGCTTCCTGAAAGAAATGTAAAACATTTCTCCCTTTCAGGTAATGGCACTGAAGCCTCCTTTCGCTATGTTTGAACAGCCCCCCGCTTTCCTATATATTTTTGTAGCAGAGTCTAAGGCATGGCCTGGCACAGTGTGGGAAACAGTGTCTCTCCATGCCAGCTCCAGGCGGAGGCTCAACTTTCCATTGCTGTCTGCAAAATGTGCAAAGAGTCCCTGGAAAAACGAATTTTGACAGCGGCTTTTTCCAGTTAAGCCTGTCCTTGTTTGAAAGGGGCACTTTGGAACAAACATTTACATTTTTAAAACATTCTCTTACTTTGTCTTTTCTCAGTCCATGTGTTTCTCACTTCCTGAAAGGGTAGCAGTCTATGGAGGCTTGGAAATATTTCAAGCAACAGACCAAAGGGAAGTTTAACTTACTATGAGCAATTCATTGCCTTAGTCTTTTTAAATAAGAAGATGAAAACTAGGTGGCTTAATTGTTGATTTATTTACACGGTAGACAGGGGACAGAGTTTTGAAATCTGGTGATTTAGAAAACATGGGCGTGTCTGTGAGTTAGTAGTTGATTGGGACCATAAGTAGTAGATATATCTTAGAAAACAAGGAATTGGAAGTTGTTATACCATATAGAGAGATATTTACGATTTCAAAAGAATCATGCAAGAATGTCAGTGGTCTAGGTCATTGCTGCTGTTCTGTGGAGGGGCTCACTCCCCTGTCTGTGTGTCTCCTATTCCACTGTTCTTGAGAAAAAGCCTGTCATTGTGGATTGAGAGCAGCTGCATGTTCTTAGACAGCAAGTATTCCAACACAGAGAGATGTGTATAAAATAAACAACAACAAACACAGAAAGGTGTTACACACAGAGAGGTAAGAATGGATTATTTTGTGCTTAACTTTGCTTTTATGAATTCATAAATTCATAAAATATCTGATAATACCTAGCATTTACTGAATATCTGCTATATGCCAAATACTGTGCTGGCTGCTTCATTTATTTATTTAGAGACAGAGCCTCACTCTGTTGCCCAGGCTGGAGTGCAGTGGCGCAGTCTCGGCTCTACCTCCACCTCCTGGGTTCAAGTGATTCTTGTGCCTCAGCCTCCTGAGTACCTGGGATTACAGGCATGCACCACCACACCTGGCTGACTTTTGTATTTTTAGTAGAGATAGGGTTTGCCACGTTGGCCAAGCTGGTCTTGAACTCCTGACCTCAAGTGATCCGCCTGTCTTGGTCTCCCAAAATGTTCGGTTTACAGGTGTGAGCCACTGAGCCCGGCCCAAGGGTGCCGGGGGTTATATAATAATAAATCTTAATTATCAAAACAACTTTAAAGGTCGGCATTATTAATCCCATATTACAGAGGAGATCAAATGGTGGGAAGTTCTGTAAGATCACAGAGCTATCGCAAAGCTCGGATCTGTTGCCAAAATGCTTATTCTTTCTATTGCACCATTCTAGTGCCGCTTATTGTCTTGAAATTTTGCTGTTGAAAACAATCAAAATATGTCTGAGGAAAAGAGAAAAATATAAGATTCTTTATATTTACCCACATATTGACTATGTCCAGGCGTCTTCATTTCTTCCTGTATTTCTAAGTTATTATCATAACAGAAGATCTGCAGACTGAAGATCCTCCTTTAGTATTTCTTGTGAGGCAGATCTGCTAGCAACAATTTCTCTTAGGTTGTGTTTACCCAGAAATGGTTTTTATTTCACCTTCATCTTTGAAAGATAGTTTCACTGGCTATATAATTCTGGGTTGACAGGATTTCTCCCCCCCCCCCCCCATTTAACATTGTCTCTGGGCATCTTGTTCTTCTCTCTCTCTCCCTCTTCCTCCTTCTTTTGATGAGAAGTCAGATCTCAATTTTATTGTACTTTTGTATGTAATGCTTCCCCCTTTCCTCAGTCTACTGTTATGATTTTCTTTCTTTATTTTGAGATGGAGTCTCCCTCTGTTGGCCAGGCTGGAGTGCAGTGGTGCGTCTCGGCTCACTGCAACCTCTGCCTCCTGGGTTCAAGCAATTCTCCTGTCTCAGCCTCCTGAGTTGCTGGGACTACAGGTGCATGCTGCCACACCTGCATAAGTTTTTGTATTTTTAGTAGAGATGGAGTTTTGCCATGTTGGCCAGGCTGGTCTTGAACTCCTCACCTCAAGTGATCCACCTGCCTCAGTCTCCCAAAGTGCTGGGATTACAGGTTATGTCAGCTTCATTTTTGAAAGATAGTTTCACTGGCCATATAATTCTGGGTTGACAGGTTGTGTTTTTTTTTCCTTTCAACATTGTCTTTGGGCATCTTCTTCTCCATCTCTTCCTCCCCCTCTGTCTTTTGATAAGAAGTCAGATCTCATATTTAATGTAATTCTGTATGTAATGCTTTTCTCAGTCTACTGTTATGATTTTCTCTTTATCCTTGGATGTCAACAGTGTTACCTTTTGACCTCAGAGATGATCTGGAAATGCTTAAAAACTGGAGAGATAAAGAGGCATCCAGGGGGGCAGTTTTGGGAGTGCGCATTTCATTAGAAAGAACATGAGAAAAAGCAGGCAGGAGAAAACCAACCCAGGGAGTCCAGCAAATGGCAAGGCATGGAAGGAGAGTGTGTGAGAGCTGAAGCTCAAGAGGTAGGCAGGGGAGGGCTTTGGATACCTGGCCCAGAAGTTTAGGTTGCCCAGTATAGACTGTGGGGAACCCCTGATTGGGCTTTAAGGAGAGGAGTAATATAACCAGACATGTGCTTTAAAGAGATTACTCCATCGGCAATGTAGTAGATACACTTGAAAAGTCATTCTGGAGGGAGGAAGGCCAGTCAGGAACTCGTAGGGATAGTCCTTACTTAGTAGCAGTGAAATGGGGAAGAGTATCTAGTTCTGGGAAGGCAAGGACAATAGAATACATAAGATAGGTCACTGAATGGCCATAGGAGGTGAGAGAGAGGAAGACGACATAGATGAATCCAGATTCCTGACTCCAGACTTTGAAGAGTGAAAAATGATGACTTTTGGACTTGAGTATTTCCTGGAGGACATTTGGGCGGAGACGTCCAGTAGGGAGTTAGCTCATGGGTCTAGGGCTCAGTGGAGAAGTCCAGGCTGGAAATTTAGATTTCAAACTTGCATAGGATGAAAACTGAAAGCAAGGGGGTGGGTGAGATTGCCAAGAGACGGTGTGTAGAGTGAGGCAAGCAATACATTGAAGCTAAGAAACATCAATAGGCCTAAATCTAAGTCAAATTCAGGGTAACAGGAGCCTGTGGAGGAGACTGAGAAAGTACGTTGAAAAGTAGGGGGTGTATTGGGGGGACCAGATGTAATGAAATCCAAGGTAGAGGAGAGTCAAATGCCTTAGAGAGGTGGGGCAAGAGCGGGGACTGAAGAGATTTCACGGACGTGAGACCAGCAAAGAGGCCATGGAACCTGGCATCCTGAATCACTGGTGGCTATAGCTGAACATGTGCAAAATTGAGAAGTAGGCAAAATTTTTTAAGTTTAAACGTTTTTTAGGATTTTAGCTTTACTATTTCTACTCCCTTCTCCACTTTGATGTTTCCTTTTCCCCTGTTCCTTGTCCAGAAGCCCAGCAGTGTCCTATCCTCCCCATCAAAACCCATTCTCACGTTGTGCATGCAACTTTTGAATGGCAGCTGAAATGTTACTCTTTACTGGGGCATACGTGTTTTACCAGCGGTAGGAAAAAAGGCTGAGTGTTTAATATTAGGTGGAATTTCATACAGATACTTCTAAATGTAGAGTTTTTGAGGTGCAAATTGACTTAGATCTAGGAATCAATTCAACAGCCCCCAGTTCCATCAAATAAACATTAAGAGTTATTTACATAAGTGAATTGGCAGGCACTGTGCTAAGTGCTGGTGGTATACTCACAAACAAACCACAAGCACCTGAGGTTGGGTGACTTTGTGGTTAGTGGAAGAGATAGGCACTTACTTGGGTAATTTCAGTTTAAAATTGTGCAAGGCAGGGAAGTTACAGGAACCTTTCTGGAAAAGATGATACTGAAACAGAACCTTGAAGGATAACTAGATGAAGAAGGAGCAGGGTCTCGGCAGAATGTTCCAGGCAGGAGGAACAGCATCACATATGCAGGGAACTGCAGGCACTTTAACTTTCTGGAACCTAATGCATACAAGAACTGCAAGACACGAGGAGGGACCTGAATGCTGTGCGTAAGTGCTTTCACCTTTCCTGTAGGTCAGACACTTTCAGGTGTGAAGGATGAGGGAGAGGAAGAAATCCAGATGGTTTTCAGCTTCCTGACTAGGGGTCCTGAGTGAATGGTGATGCCATTCACTAAAATGGGAACTGCTAGTTGAGGAGCAGTTTGTCAGGGGGAGGGTAGTTGTAGAACCTCAACGTACATATGTCCAGTAGCAACGAATAAGTTGTAAGCTTAAGGGATGAGGTCTAGCCTGGAGAAACAGATGCAGAGATTCAGTGATTTGCTCAGTATCAAAGCTGGGTTGCAGTAGGAGTTGGACTAGGAAAGGAAGGAGGGTAAGTGTTGAGAGCTTAGGCTCTGGAAACTGCCTGCCTGATATAAATTGCTCTTCTACCTCTTGATCTGTCACATAGGACAACTTAAATAATTTGAGTCTCAGGGTCCTCACTGATAAAATGGAGTATACTATTGCTGCTGTAAGAAATCACCAAATTGAATGGCTTAAAGCCACAAGATTATTTACAGTTCTGGACATCTGGTGTCTAAAAGTGGGTCTTACAGGGCTAAAATCAAGTGTTGGCAGGACTGCTGCCCTTCTGGAGGCAGCAGGGGAGAATCCATTCTTTGCCTGTTCTGGCTTTTTAAGGCTGTCTGGCTTCCTTGGACCATGACCCCTTTCAGCAACGGCATCGCTCCTACCTCTGCTTCTGCCATCGCATCTTCTCTGACAGGCCTGCCTCCTTCACCGGTGGACCCAATGTACTTGTGATTACCTTGAGCCCACCTGGATAATCAAGAGTGATAACCTCAAGATTCTTAAATTGATCACATATGCAAACTCCCCTTCATTGTTTTAGGTAATATATATGCACGGGCTCCAGGGATCAGGACATGGACATCTTTGAGGGGACCATTATCTGCCTATCGCATGGTATAATCACCACTGCACACTGTTGCTATGAAGGTTGATTGAAATAACCACGTAAAGTGATTTATAAAGATTGCAGTCGTCAAGACAGACATTAGGCAAAGACCTTGCTTTCAAGATGCTTACATTCTTGGTGCAGGTATCAGAAAGTAAACAACTGAAATGTGTAGGTAATAAGAAAGGTGGGAAACTCTATGGCAAAAGGACTGGGATAGGGTGCTCTTTCACAAAGAGTGGTCAAAGAGGGCCTCACTGAGAAATTTGAGCACAGACCTGAAGACAATAAAAGAGTGAGCCATGAAGATATCTAGGGGCAGAATGTGCTTGGAGTCAGAGAACAAGGATGCTGGTGTGGCTGGTGTGGAGGCACAAAGCGGGTGAGTGGCAGTGGGCAAAGTAATATGGGGAGGGGGACCACATGATTCAGGGCCATGGCGGCACTTTGAATTTTACATTGAAATGGGAGGCCATGAGGAATTCACTCCATATGAGCAAAGAGTGATATGACCTGGCTTATTTTAAAAGAATCGTTCTGGATGTCAAGTGGACAAAGGAGCAAGCAAGGCGAACATTCAGGAGGCTATTGTAATCATCCAAGGGAACAATGGTGACTTGGATTACGATGGTAACAGAGAGGGCATCAATAAATGATTAGTGTGGGTATTTTTAAAGGTGTAATAGACAGCATTTATTGATGGGATTAGATGTAAAATGTGAAAGAGAAGAGTCAAGAATGATCTAATATCAAGGTATTTTGGAAATATATTGGCATTTGCTCAAATGGGGAAGTGTGTGGAAGAACAGATTGGGGGAAGCTTGGGGGCTTGTTTTTGGTCATATTAAATTTGCTATGCCTATTAAACATCGAAGTGGAGATGTTAAGTAGGCAGTTTGAGTTCAGAAGAGGGGTATGAGTTGGAGATAAGAGATATTAGTGAGGGAAGATACTTTAGAGGCCTTATCCATGGGGCTCTGAGGTTTATAGATTAAGAGGATGAGAAGAAACTGGCAAAGGAGAGTGAGAAGGAGCAGTCAATGAGAAAGGAGGAATAAGAGTGGAATAAGTGGAATAAGAGCCTCTAAGAGTCTGGGAGGCTGAGTGAAGAATAGTTTAAGGAGAGTAATTGTGTCAAATGCTGATAGGTGTTATAATGATTATAACTCACCACACTGTATACTACCTGTTTGTGGGAAATCTTCTATTCCTATTATACTATTACATAGAGAAGCTATTTCTAACATCACCTTTATTATCAAATGAAGTTCTGCTGCAGGGCACAGGGCACTGGACCGTTAGATACAACACCCGAAGGAAGGCCTGGAGAAGTGTCAGATGCACATCAGCGTAAACAGTTTTGTCACTGGCCCTGCAAATGCCCTCATCAGAAGCCCCATTGCCCTCCTGGAGTGAGCCTGGTGAGAGACGGCTGTGGATGCTGTAAAATCTGTGCCAAGCAACCAGGGGAAATCTGCAATGAAGCTGACCTCTGTGACCCACACAAAGGGCTGTATTGTGACTACTCAGTAGACAGGCCTAGGTACGAGACTGGAGTGTGTGCATGTAAGTGTCTTCTTCTGGACCTGCTGGAAAAGATTGAGTCTAGACAGATTTCTTTCCTGCAATTGTTAGCTTCGAGTGATCAGCTTAGTTTGGCTAAATATGAAGTGGGTTTAGTTTTCATGCACCAGTGGGACTGGCTCCATTGTATTGGATACTACGTGAAATTAGCAGATGCTTACACACATTCAGAAACCCATTATTTTCATTGCATTGAGGTGATCTTGCAGTTCTTCTCAGGTAATTGCTTTTAATGATAGAAAATAAAAGGAATTATCTAGAGTCTGACCTCTTAAAGTGCTACAAAATGACAGCTTTTGTTAATACTGTCAAAAACAATCCAACTTCAGCCTTTTCTGTAACAAAAAATAATCTGCTTAAAAATATTAGAATGTATACCCAGTATTCAGAGATACAACTTTAACCTCAGCTTTGCCAACTAATGATTGAGTTGCTGTGCCTTTTACTTCAGCAGATTTGTAAAAAAAAGGTGAGGTCACCCGAAACCACAATCTGACCCTCAGCCTTGTGTGACTAAGCTCTGGAGACGGATTCAGACCATCTAAACATTGACACTAATTCAGGATGCCAAATTATTTAGGATAAAAAAATAAAATTTCTAAGGAAAGAGAAATACTCATATCACCTGGGCAGTTTAGTCCGTCTGCAGAAAAGTCTAAGCAGGAAGGCAAATTTCGATCAGAAGTTTGGTTATGAGCCACCGAATGAGAGTCTATCTTTAGAGTCACGCTGAATGTGTAGAGTGCTCAAGCTTGATAGCCGGATGCCCCTGCCAGCACTGTATTATATGGTTAAAAATGTGGGATCTAGGTTCAAGTCCTGACTGCTTTGCTCACTGAATACACTTGATCAAGTTGTTTATTTTCTCTGTGCCTCAGTTACATAATACGTACTTCCTAGCTTATAGAGTTGCTGGGCGGATCAAATAAAATAATGACATAAAACACCTAGCACAACATCTGGTATTCAGTAGGCTCTCAAAAATGTTATTTATTGGAATCCTATAAGGAAAACATGACCTATCAAACAATGTGGCATTCAGGACACCCATTTTTCCCAAGCTGGGCAGGTTATTTCATTAACCCCTTAGTGACCATCCACTACACAACCAAGCACTGTGGCCAGCAACTGAGGACATGACGGGGAAAACAAGAGATACAGGCCTTGGCCTCAGAAAATCAAATATTAAGGTGTCAGACCTTTCCATAAGTAATTTCACACAAAATGTGATGAGACTTTTAACAGAGCATAGCCACGAGGATAGGAATGGGGATGATCTGTAACTAGGGCCCCAAACTATGACCTGAGAGTCAAATCTAGCCCACAGCCTGTTTTTGTAAATAATGCTTTATTGGAACATGGCACATTAACGTAGAGTCTATGGCTGCTTTTCAATGGCAGAGTCAGTAGTTTTCACTAAACACTCTCTGGCTTGCAAAGGCTAAGATATTTTCTATTTGGCTCTTTGCAGAAAACTTGATGATCCCTGATCAAGAGCAACATTGTAAAAACTTTGATCTGAGGACCCCTTTATAGTCTTAGAAATGACCCCTTTATAGTCTAAAAATTACCCCTTTATACTCTAAGAAATTAATGAGGACCTAAAGAGTTTTATGTGGGTTTTATCCATTGATATTTGATGGATTAGAAATTTAGAAATATTTATTAATTCATTTAAAAAGAATAAACCCATTGCAGATTAATAAGAATAATGTTTTTATGAAAAAACATATAACTTATTTTCCAAAGAAAAATATAGTAAGAGTGTCATTGTTTTACATGTTTTGAAAATCTCTCTAGTGTCTAGCTCAATAGAAGATAGCTAGAGTCACACATCTGCTGCTTCTTTCAATTTGTTACTATGTGTTTTTCTGGTTGAAATATGTGAAGAAAATCTGGCATCACACAGATATGTAATTTGAAAAGGGAGGAATATTTTAACAGGCTTTTCAGATAATTGTGAATACACTTTTATGTTTATTGATATGTTAAAACTTGACAAGTGAGTGTCTTAAAAATTAGCTGCATCATGGAATCTGAAACCACATCAATGAACTTTCAACTCTGTGACATTAAAATGCATTGGTCTATCCAAGACCCATTTGGAATAGATCTTTTACTCATGCATAATTTTGCCATTCTATGCATTGTTCATTTGGAAAATATGTTTACTGTGTTGTAGAGATGTTCAAAATATTGATACACTTAATTATGTAACATCTAAAAAAATCACATTAATGTCATCCTCACCAGAAAAGTCTACATATTGGATAAATATAAAGATTTCAGTGATGGATACAAGTTTTCCAAAATTTGAATTTTTCCTTGAAATCTCGAATTCTCGCATTGACAAAAAATGCTGTCACAGTTGTTTTCCTTGAAGTGGCAGGCTCAGTTTGCTCATTTTCAAAATACAAAAGTCTGAATAACCAGTTTATCATCAGTCATTTCTTCAAGTAAAATTCCCACTAAAAAAAGTGGTTAGCTCAGCTCACAACTTTACCAATGACATGGTTCCTTAAGTTTCCCTGAGACAGTCATTTGCTGAAGTTTCAAGACAGCTATTGCACTGGAATATTCTATGTATATTTCCTATTTTGTTACATAGAATATTAAAGACACCAGTGCTTGATGATTAAGATTTAATAAAATTAATACTTTTTACTGTGCCATCAAGGACATTCTTAGGTAAAACTCCTCCCCCTTTTAAAGTATAAGTACCTGGCAAGGAAAAATACAAGATTACTTCTACAGTTTGATTCATGCCAAGGCACCAGCAGTTCAGTTTTAGCTACAGTTGCTTTTGTACACCAGTGCAAATACTAACACAGTGAAAAAGGCCAGCCACATCTTAGTATTTGGAAAAGAGTTTTGACCTTGCAGATCCCCTAAAAGTGTCTCAGGTACTGCCAAGGGATTAGAGGACCGCACCTGGGGAAGAGCCTATCCAGAAGGTCAAGAATACCCCTCAGAGGAAGTGAAACTCTCCTACAATCTCTTAACAAAAACCATCAGTACCTTGCAGTTCTGTAGTTAACTAAAGTATAGTTTCTTCAGACATTCACTTGTCCTGTCTTCCTAAGAATATATCCTAGCCTGTTGTTGGATGTCTGGGAAAACCTGTCTCACTAGGCATCAGCCTATCTCAGATTTATTATCAACTGCTATTCTTATGGTGATTTTACAGGATATTTACTTGTTCTTAATTCTGGAAGTGACCATGTGGGGTGTATAGCCTACAATATAATGAAAATGCCTCACTTTAGAAACCGTTCTACAGATGTCCCATGAAGGAGGTTCCAAATGGAACCTAAGAGGTTGAGAGCTATACTTCATACAGGAGATAATCCATTTCTTCTTAGGTTTATAATTGGAGGTCTACACTGTCACAGGTTATGGCTTCTTTGACAATTTTGCTCTTTTCTCTTTTCAGACCTTGTAGCTGTTGGATGCGAGTTCAACCAGGTACATTATCACAATGGCCAAGTGTTTCAGCCCAACCCCTTGTTTAGCTGCCTCTGTGTGAGTGGCGCCATTGGATGCACGCCTCTGTTTATACCAAAGCTGGCTGACGGTCACTGCTCTGGAGCTAAAGGTGGAAAGAAGTCTGATCAGTCAAACTGTGGCCTGGAACCATTACTACAGCAGCTTTCAACAAGCTACAAAACAATGCCAGGTGCTCATAAGTAGAGTTATTTTTCATGTATGACCTTGGTGGTATTCCTTCATGTTCCTTTTATGTACCATAGGTACTCAGTAAGTACTTACTGATTGGTGGTCAGAGTGAGATATAGTTTGAGTGTATCATTTTACTCAATCTTTGCCTCAGACCGGGATAAACTTTTGAAAAGGAAATGTTATAATGTTTTAGAATTTTCTGGTAAAACATTTAAAAACATTTTTAAAAGATCTACTAGGTCAGGAAGCTCTTCTAAAATCTTACACCTCTGCTTATTCCCAAACTCTTCTCAGGAAAATTGACCAAATATTGTTCACAGGTACCCTGGAATAACTTATTTGTATTGTTCTATTATGGGCAAGAAGTTTGACCATCCACTTCCCCAAATTTTAAAAGGCAACATTTCTATGTGATACAGGCAGAAATGAGAGGCTACTGCTGAAAAATAAAAACTGACACATATTTTGAACTTGTAAATATTATTTCTAAAAATAGAAATCTCATAGGAAGTCCTATGAGAGTCATAGTTCATTCACTCTGAAATTGAAGTTTAATTGCTAATCTCTCTGTCTGTAAACACACACACACACACACACACACACACACACACACACACGCACAGAGGCATTTTTAAGTAGGTTACCCATGTATCTATGTACTCAGAAAACTGAAGTGTGATTCTTCATTACTCTTCTTGTATACCTGACCATTTGCAAACAGCTTAAGTATATTCATAAACCTTGTATCCTGGTCTGCTCTAAGTTAGCATTTTATTTAAGCATCAGCATATTTTGGGAACAGGAGTTTTAAAACCACCAGCAAATATAGAAGAGGAAGGACTCGGAAGGGGTAACATTGAAGTCTGGTTCTTGTTCACACCTCTGTGTTCTCAACCAGAAATCAAGAATGGCTTTTTCTTAAAGTTTAGAGCTTAGTGAGAGGTGCCATGCAAATGCAGAATACTTGTATATGTTAACAACTCATAAGTTCATTTTTATTAAGTGGATATTTAATAAAGGCAACCATAAGCAGGGAAATGAGTTTTAGATATTTAAAAACTAACTCTATAAAAGGAACATCCTCAGCAACTCCAGTTTTGTCAGTTAATTGGAAAAAAAGTTTACCAGGTTGTGGTGAATTTGCATTTACTAGACATGTTCAGTTGACAGCATGACACTGTTAATGCTCTAAAACCTCTGAAATTATAAGCCCTATCCTTATTATTTTTTTTCAAAATGTACAGAACAGTTAGTTTTCTGCGTTGGATTTTAGTGATTCAATATAAGGCTCTTAGAACCCATGCATAAACTTCCCTGGAAAGACTACCTTAGAGCAGTTTTCCACGAGTGGAGTCCTTTGGATCAAGTTCAAGTTGGTCTCATTTTAGAAGTTAGAGCAGTTCAGTGGATTCACTTTGACCTTGGTTGGGAAAGGCATCAGATAGTCAGTCTTGGTAGTTAGCGCTTTGAGTGTTCTCTAGTATTTGCGATTTAGAGCTAGATGTGTTTCAAATGAAGTACATGTTCAGTCTAATGTCTCTTCTTTGCTTAACTGTGAAATTATATTTATGGCCCACACAGGAATTTGGCTTTTAAAATGAACCATAATGACAAAAACACATACTTTAAGATACATTTGTGACAGTAATTTGTAGTCTATGGTTGGAATCTAGCTTTTGCTAGGTCAGTATGAAGCATGCAATGACATAATGCCCTCATGCTTTCTTCAATGCTCACCAAACACTAAGCTTTGTTTAAAAAAAATCTCTTCTAGTTTTCTTGCTTTTTAATGAATGGTAAATTCTTGAACTACAGCTCTTGGTTTAACAAGTAGGATTACTGGTAACACGGTAATCTAACCTGCGTTTATTTATTGCAGATGTGTGCCAAGCTTCTAATCTGCTTCCTGCAAACTATTTCAGAGGTCTTTAAACTGTTGTCTACCTTCCAGGTATCTTCACGTTTCTGCTTCCTCTCCTCAGTTCTACGTGCAATTGCAAGAGACTTTACTGTAATAACACTGAAAGCAGTGTCATAGTATCAATTAAAATAGAGCACATACTTTAAAGAGACTATTTCCTATGAAGAAGGCCTTTTTTTTTTTTTTTTTTCTGGGTCTTTTTCAAGTTTTAAATTGATTTTTTTGAAGTAATATAGCCAGAATTTTGCTGTGCAGACTCAAATCACAACCGTACTCCCAAAGCATTCATTTCAAGATGCACATTAACCTTAAGGAAATGCCTTGAGACAGTAAGTCAATATGTAGTTTGCTTAAAATGAGCCAAGGGCTTGATCCATTTATAACAAGAAGCTCCCAGTGACCTTACATGGAAATGGGAGCATTATTATACCCTCTTATATTCTTTCTTCCCCTTCTATTTCCCTTTAGCAGCAGACATTGGAGGGTCTCTATCTACTCACTCACTGACCCATCTATTGATCCATCCATTCTGTTTTTTCATAAGTAATTTGAAATCCTACCCAATTGGAGAGTGCTTTGGGTCTAAGAACATAGGGAGTGTGACAATTAAGTTGAATGAATGAAATTATACACTTGCAATAACTTTGTATATAAACTATTAGTTTAGTTCAGCATAGCATTAGTTAATTAGACAGTTTTCTAAAAGACTAGATTAAAACAAGTGGAAGAAATCTGGTCTCGCTGATAGTCTCATTCTCAAATATAATTTTTGTATTTTAGATTTTAACATATTATGAAAGTTAACATTAAGATCACACTGTTCTGATCAATATCTCAAATTCTCTAATTTTTGTTTCAACGTCTGTTAGAAATGATCAGGCAAGAACCAGGGAAAAGACAACTCAACAGGAACATAAGCTTAGGCTTAAGATTCAGAGGACAGGCAAAGCAGAAAAATGCAAATGAGTAAATCTTCTCAGTTTTTCAAAGATAAAGTATTTTTATTCCTCCTAAGAGGTTGGACTGTAATACTTGATTGAAAGTTAATTCTGGGGTTGGGAAAGAGGGAGATAGAATGATAAATTAGACCATCAGCTTCTTTTATTCTGAGTTATATTATACAAAAATATTCAGATTTCTTAAACATTAGCTTAAACATGGTTAAAAATTATCTATTTATACAAGTACATTTATATGTATACATATGTACTTTTCTCCGTTTTAGCTTATAGAAATCTCCCACTTATTTGGAAAAAAAAATGTCTCGTGCAAGCAACAAAGTGGACTCCCTGCTCCAGAACATGTGGGATGGGAATATCTAATAGGGTGACCAATGAAAACAGCAACTGTGAAATGAGAAAAGAGAAAAGACTGTGTTACATTCAGCCTTGTGACAGCAATATATTAAAGACAATAAAGGTAAAGTTTAAATATGTTTAACTTAATTCCATATTAAGAGATTCCTGAAAAGTAAGCATGTGTGTGTTTTGGAGGGAGGGATGGTGTTTAGTTCTTAGAAAAATAAAACCATCTCATTATAATGCTTAAAGTCAAACTATTTCAGAGGAAAACAGGTAATAACTGCACGTTGTGGGGAAAATTTTACCAACCAGAGCAGATTCTAACTTGTTTTTTCTATGTTAATGAATAAAAGATTTTGGTTGCTACACTATAATTATGAAAACAGATACTATGAACATTAGAGAAGTCCTGATCTTAGTTATATATCACTAACTTGGAAGGAAGCCACACCATTTCCAAAATGCTCTATGCTTACATAGTAAACTTGCTAAAACACTACAATAAAATATTTACCCTAAGATTGTTTGGTATAACTAGAGCTGGTCTTACTTCTTGAACGAGGCAGGAAGTCTGTCTCAAAAAGGGTAATTTTTAGAAATGCTACACAATCCTCTCACCCCAAAGTTATTCTCTATCATATTAGCAAGTTGACAACTCCGTTTTTTTATTTTTATTTTTTATTTTTTTTGTGAGACAGAGCCTTGCTCTGTTGCCCAGGCTGGAGTGCAGTGGCGTGATCTCAGCTCACTGTAAGCTGCGTCTCCTGGGTTCATGCTATTCTCCTGCCTCAGCCTCCCGAGTAGCTGGGACTACAGGCACCTGCCACCTCGCCCGGCTAATTTTTTGTATTTTTAGTAGAGACGGGGTTTCACCATGTTAGCCAGGATGGTCTCAATCTCCTGACCTCGTGATCTGCCTGCCTCGGCCTCCCAAAGTGCTGGGATTCCAGGCGTGAGCCACTGTGTCCGGCTGACAATTCAGTTTTAAAGAAAGATTAGGGTAAGTATTCATCTACCCATCCACTGAAAACTGTCTGGGCTGTGTTATGGACTTTGCTAAGTCTTAGATAAATATTTAATAAGACATGGCCCTTGATATTAAACAAAACAGAAATTTCTATTTATTGTAAAATTGAGTAAAGAACAGATAGCAAAAAACATTGAGGAATAGGTGCTATAATATGATGGAGGAAGAACAGAGAGGACAGTTAGGACAGACCTCTGATGAGAAGGGGATCTTAAGGGTAGAGAAGAGAGTGCTGGAAATCACTACATAACAACTTTTATTAATGCCTCCAAATAATTGTTTGTACTATAAAATATTCTACATGTTGTTTTTCTAAACTATTGTAATCAAATTTAAAGAATGACTTCATTTTATGTATCTTTTCAGATCCCCAAAGGAAAAACATGCCAACCTACTTTCCAACTCTCCAAAGCTGAAAAATTTGTCTTTTCTGGATGCTCAAGTACTCAGAGTTACAAACCCACTTTTTGTGGAATATGCTTGGATAAGAGATGCTGTATCCCTAATAAGTCTAAAATGATTACTATCCAATTCGATTGCCCAAATGAGGGGTCATTTAAATGGAAGATGCTGTGGATTACATCTTGTGTATGTCAGAGAAACTGCAGAGAACCTGGAGATATATTTTCTGAGCTCAAGATTCTGTAAAACAAAGCAAATGGGGGAAAAGTTAGTCAACCCTATCATATAATAAAAAAATTAGTGAGTATAAAATGGTGGCAAATCTGCTTTGTTTAAAACAGTATGAATGCCTGTTCTTAGATCACTACATTTAAGGCATTAGAAGCTTTTAAAAAAAGATATCCTAAAAATATACATAAAATTTGAAAAAGTTAAAAATTGAACTCATTTCTAAAACATATCCTATAATTATATAATATGCAGACATTTGATACCATCTAAGCATTTTGTATATGAAAAAATATGCAATTTACAATAAAATATTTTACAAAACAATCTGGAATACTTGCTAAAGATGTATAAAAAGCATACTAAATTTTACTCTGGGCACAGTGGCTCATGCCTGTAATCCCAGCACTTTGGGAGGCCGAGGTGGACAGATCATTTGAGGTCAGGAGTTTGAGACCAGCCTGGTCAACAAGGTAAAACCCTGTCTGTAATGTAAAAATTCAAAAATTAGCTGAGTGTGGTGGCGTGTGCCTGTAATCCCAACTACTGGGGAGGCTGAGGCAGAAGAATTGCTTGAACCCAGGTGGTGGAGGTTGCAGTGAGCTGAGATTGCACCACTGCACTGGCACGGAGGAGCAAGACTCCTTTGGGGGGGAAAAAAGCATACTAAATTAAAAAAATTTAATCTATATTTGACAATGTAGCCTGGGTGCCCATTAGTTGATAAATCATTATAGGGCAAGTGAAATTCTAGATTAATTCTTGAACAGTAATAAGATTAAGCTGTAAATATATTTAGACTTTTCATTGCCTGATCTTTAACATCAGTTTCTTTTGGAGAGGAGAAAATGCAACTTTTCTGGCCACTGTTAACAACTGCAATCTAAAATTTTTTATACTGAATATTATAAAAAATTAAATTTCCAAGACAAAGACCAAGAACCGTATCATTACATTGCAAAGGAAAGAAATATAAATAATAAAACAAAATTAACCTGTGGATCTGAAATATAAATTGCTATTAAAAATAAATTAATGTTAAGGCTAGAACTGAAGATTATAGTAACTGGAACAATTACAGCCATTTATTGCAAAGTTTGGAAGGTATCAAGCTTAGTAACATTCTGTTCATTTGTATAAATGACATGCAGAACAATAACAAGTAGTACTGTTGAAAAACATGGACATTTATTATAAAATCAATTGGTTTGATAAGAAAGCAATTATTTAAAAAGTTTAATACAAATACATGTTAAGTGTACAAATTAGGATTCTTTTGAGCAAACAAATTGTTATCTAAAGAAGCAGCAAAACCTCCTTAACAGTTGTAATAAAACCTATGCCTGAAAATTTAGTGGATATTACATGGAAATATTTATACTGTGTTCTTCTACTCCCAGGATCTACGTTTAAAGAATCAGGATAACTTAAATAGAATATCAAAATATAAATTATAAATAATTATACAAATATATCTATACAAGATTTTAATTGAAGATATGATTATCAGTGCATAAATGCCTAAATATGAGGCTATAAATACAGCAAAATATTCAAGAACTCTGTTCTCTCAATTTTAGAAAAGGGAACTTTTCTGAAGAGAAATGTTTGAAGTTAAGGTACTAAGATTTCATTAATTTCACACATTGGTATTACCAACAAATTGTGATTAAACAGAAATCACTCTTTTAGACAAAAATATTTCCTAATATGAAAAAACTGGTTTCCAAATTACAAAAATATTGAAACAGAAAGGTCAGAAAAAACAATGTGAAATTAAGAAAGTATTTTTGAGGGTTTCTTTTTTACATAGCTATGCTTAGTCTGGGTAAATCTTGCACAGGCATGTTTTTTGTGGCATCCAGTTGGTTATATTCCTGTATGAGTGCTGATAAAGATGACACAGCTTCTGTGAAACAGCTTTCTTCCATCCCTTCAACTTGTAGATAGTGATGAAGGTGAGCCTATAAATTAAAAAATCAGGTAACGTTTACCATTTCAGGAACTTTAATACATATGACTATCCGAAAAGGTAAATATTCCTTATTAAAATTAGAGTTCAGCTCTACACTTGAAAGAGAACTTGTGTCAAATTGAATGAATCCCATAAACTCATGAATGTTCTCATTTAGAGTAAAAGTAGTATGAGCAAGCCTCTCCTCTTCAGTTATAATCAGTACAACACATATAGAAAAGATCACCTCTGATTTGTAATAGTGTAATTTTTAAGAATACATCTTAAATAGCCAAAATAAACACATACAGTTACAAAGCTGTACGATAATTACCTTTTTCTTGTAGAGCCTCATGAATCTCTCCTTCAGTTCCATGAAGGTGGGCTTCACACATGTGTTATTTGCTAAAGCTAATAAAGAATGAGAATGGCCCACAGGAGGTATGGAACACAGGCTGGTCTTCCAGCCTTCTTGATTCCAGGAGACAAATTGTAGAGATGGTTTTAATCTGAGATTTAAAAAAAAAATCTCAAAGGTAAGAACTAAGTTACTAAAAATGTCTGCCATATTATGGCAGTGCTCATATTAGTTAAACCAGAACATTATGGATGGTACCATTCTAATTGCTTAGTTTAGATGCAAATTATCTATTTTTTACCATTGGCAATAACACGGTACAGTCGGACAGTGAACTAAGAGACATTTTGTAGGGGAACATTAAGTTGGCTGTGATGGTGATTCAAGAAGCTAGAAACTCATTCCTCAAGAGGAGAAATCTAGGGATATAAACAAATGAAGGTACTATCATTTTCCTTACTTTGTAATTCAACAGACTAGTTTTCTTATAAATAGAATGAAATAGTAACACAAAAATCAGAAGAAGTAGTAGTAGTAGTAGTAGTACTGGTGGTACTGGTAATAAAAATAGTATAGCTATGATTTTCTGAACACTTTCATAAAACATGTCATATATCATTTAATACTCCTAAATAAAAACTATGTACTATTATTATCCTTATTTTACACCTGAAGAAAACAAGGCACAAAGAGACTAAGTAGTTTGTTCAAGGTCACACTTTAGTAAGTGGCATTGTTAGAATTTGAAGGGCGGCTGTTAACTAACTACTATGCCACACTGTCCCAAGCAGCACACACAAATTATCTTTAAAAATAGAAACCAAACCTTTCAATATTTCTACGAACATCTGAAATTTGTACATTTCCTCTAACCATGAGCGCACAGGCAAGGTAAAGACTGTGTTTGGGGTCCGCCCGAAGCAGCTGGTGGTCTTTACTAAAGGCATCTGAAAACATCTGATCCAATCTGCAACAGGGAAAGTGTCATCGTTTATACAAAATATCACTGCTTTCTTCTAGGTCTAACTAAAATGAAGACAGTCCTCTATAAGTAAATACACCACACTAAATATTACACTAACAAAATATTAGATTATATGGATTCTAAAAATATTAAATAACTATAATTTTCTTGAAGCAATCTTGATGATATGAAAAGAGAAGAAATCATGTAATATTTTCTTTTTCTGGGAGGAAAAAGCTTCTGCAGTATATTGGTGATTTCAGGTAGCTACAAAATGTTGACTGTAGTATTACTGAACTCTATGTAGTACTGATTTTTGAAATTTGTATCATTATTACTTAGTTCAGTATACCTTATTTATTTCATAGTATCCAAACTACTAAAACTAATTAAAAGCCTGTAACATTAAGACTATTACTTTGTAAAGTATATTATATCATAAATTAGTTAACAGGAGGAAATTATCAAAGGACAATGTGAAGCTCTCCTATAAAAGATGAAACTCCAGCCAGGCGCGGTGGCTCAAGCCTGTAATCCCAGCACTTTGGGAGGCCGAGACGGGTGGATCACAAGGTCAGGAGATCGAGACCATCCTGGCTAACACGGTGAAACCCCGTCTCTACTAAAAAATACAAAAAAACTAGCCGGGCGAGGTGGCGGGCGCCTGTGGTCCCAGCTACTCGGGAGGCTGAGGCAGGAGAATGGCGTGAACCCGGGAGGCGGAGCTTGCAGTGAGCTGAGATCAGGCCACTGCACTCCAGCCTGGGCGACAGAGCGAGACTCCGTCTCAAAAAAAAAAAAAAAAAAAAAAAAAGATGAAACTCCATAGTAGTGCTCCTAAAAGCAGACTTTTAACCTAAGTCTTTTAACTGAAAGATAAAAGACGAAAATAAAGGTGACTGACAAAGTTTTTATCTAACAATACACAGACTCCAATGCTAGGCTGATGCCAATGGACATTTAATAATCACCATGTTGCACACACTGGGTATGATGCTTAGCTTGTTAAGGTCACCAGCATCCCATGCAGAAAGGGAGTCCTATCAGTTGGCAAAGTGGTCATTTGCTGTTGGCTTAGATGAAAACTTACCAATATCACTTGTGACATTCCTAAAGTATAGAATTATCTTGTCAAAACTTTAATTATAAAAAGGAATCTTTAATTTAGTTTTCTTTAAAAACTTTTTAAAAATTATTTTCAATCTGTTTTAGAGACAGGGTCTTGCTTTGTTGCCCAGGCTGGAGTGCAGGGTCAAAATCATAGCTCAATGCAGCCTCAAACTCCTGGGTTCAAGTGATCCTCCCACTTCAGTCTCCAGAGTAGCTGGGACTACAAGTGCAGATAGGGTCTCACTATGTTGCCCTGGCTGGTCTTGAACTCCTGGGCTCAAGTGATCCTCCCATTTCATCCTTTCAAAGTGTTGGGATTACAGGTGTGAGCCATGGCACTCAGCCAATTTAGTTTTTCCTTTCTTATTTACATACTGTCCCCTTACAGAGTTTGGCAGGACTTTTGCCCTCAGTCAACTGTGAATGCCACTGTGAACTTCTCAAGCTCATCGTCGGTATACATGCTAAGAGTATCTTTCAAAACTACATTTTTTGTTAAGTATACTGATGTAATCTTTATGCTTAACAATGACACACAGTTATAAAGCAAGGTGTTCTGGAAAACATACAAAGTTACATCTGAAATTCTTCTATGGTACTGGGCTGTGATAGTAGCTTTAAAACAAACTCATTTAATCTACCCAGTAAGTATATGAGGTAGGTACTATTTCATTTTTACAGATGAGAAAAACTAAGAAAGTTTAAGTCACTTGCCCAAGGTCCTGTAGCTAGTGACAATTAGGATTCAAATGTGTTTGTCAGACTTCAAAGGACTTTTCATAAGCCTACACATTTAATCATTAAAGGTCAAATAGTTTAATACTGACATTTTTCAACAATTAATTCTAAATAAAGATGCATTCATCTAACGGAAAAATGGCTGTCATCAACTGTATTTTATATACTTCTCACAGATAAGATGATACAATTAAATAACTAGAGTTATTGCAAACTTTTTTCTCTTAAAAATGTTTTTTAAAGTAATATGAAGCCTCAAAAAATTGTAACAGTTACACCTTACCTTCTAGGAGGAATGTTAACATCTGTAAGTGTATACAGAGGTGTTAGGCTTGACACGAGATAATGAAGTTGAGGAAAAGGAACTAAATTCATGCTGATTTCATTAAGGTCCATATTAAGGGATCCTTCAAATCTTGCAGAGCTAAAAAGTTAAGATTAAAATGATGAGAAAATGTTTAATTTTAAAATTATACACTTTTAAATGTAGCTCGATTTACTCAGCAGGTAGTTTCTCAAATTCTTTTGCACACTTCTTCAGTGTAGAACACATGCTTTTCTTCCATATTAGTGAAATTTAGTATCAGAACAATGATGTATAAAATAAAACATAACACACAACATCTAAATTTTTTTTTTTTTTTTTTGGAGACAGGGTCTCACTCTGGTTGCCCAGGCTGGAGTGTAGTGGTGTGATCTCAGCTTACTGCAACCGCCGCCTCCCAGCTCAGCCTCCTGAGCAGCTGAGACTACAGTAGGTGTACAGTACCATGCCTGGCTAATTTTTTATTTTTTGTAGAGATGGGATTTCACCATGTGCCCCAGGCTGATCTCCAGCTCCTGGGCTCAAGCAATCTACCTGCCTTGGCCTCCCAAGGTGGTGAGATTACAGGCATGAGCCACCATGCCTGGCCCTACAGTAATTCCTGTTTCTGGATTATCTGAAGTGTAACCAATATACTATTACAGTTGCTTATTACACATACAAAAATATCCTATTTAAAACAAACTTTATATTTGAGTTAAACACATATAGGTCAATAATTAGGAACTGAGAAACAACTAAATTCCTCAAGAATCTGCTTAATATA
The DNA here is from genome assembly GCF_037993035.2 of Macaca fascicularis. Lineage (NCBI taxonomy): Eukaryota > Metazoa > Chordata > Mammalia > Primates > Cercopithecidae > Macaca > Macaca fascicularis. The sequence goes on from NC_088378.1 coordinate 16,128,023, forward strand.
TTCTATAATCTAGAATATAATAATGTCAAAGCAATCTCTGATACCAAAAAGCCACAGAAATCTTTTGGTCCAGCTAATGAGGACGTACAGATTAGTTGGTTTAAATGATTAAGACATTCCACAGCTAAAAAATATTTAATTTTGTCTACGTGTTTCGCAAGTGTGTCAACCACAAAATCTTTTACATCATATGATACCTATTAATATTCCATGGAATATACTTGGGGAAATGCTGCTTTGGAGTCATAGAAATTAAAATTATGCTTGATCACTCCAAGAAAAGAAGATAGAAGACAAAATAAAAACAGAAGCAGCTTCTACAATTTAGAATAACTAAAAAATGATACTACAAAAATTCAAAATATCACCAAAAGCACAATAAAGTTTTTCAACTATCCCTGGATAGAATTACCTCGTTAGGTTGAGCAGCAAATTTGCCACAATGTTATTCATTGCATCAAAGGGCTTCTTATGCCGCGTTTTTAAAGCCCCAGAACTTGAAGTAACCAGACTCTTTGGCTTCACAGTTGTACCCAACTTTCCAGAATTCACCATGAGGTCGATTTTGCTAATGATGTCAAATAAAGACTTTCGAGGGAAAAACATCAGGAGAGAAGCTATTAAGGAGAGTGGATATAGATGATATTCTACTAGGAAAGAGAAAGAAAAACAATTTAAACTGATTTTTTCTCTAAGAAGGCTGAAAAGTGAAGAGAATGTTTAATATAAACACATAAACATAATACAAGACTGAATATACATAACATTCATCCATAAGTTCCAATGTCATTTCTTACTTGATTGTCAATGGGCAACACACAGTCTGCATGCTCATTAAGTTCCTTCATTGCCAAGATGCTATTATAAGGTGAGGTTATGACATCATCCTCACCAGAAGGATAAATGGAAGTCACAAATCTGTATACTTCTGGGAATTCGTCTTCAAGCATCTTTAAAAGAAATGTGCCAAGTCCAGATCCTGTTCCTGAGGATTAAAATATTTTAAAAAATTAGCATAAATGATTCAGAATATAATTGTGAGGAATTTGACACTTTATTTTTTTTGAGACAGGGTCTTGCTCTGTCACCCAGGCCAGAGTGCAGCAGCATAATTACGGCTCAATGTGGCCCTGATCTCCTAGGGTCAAACGATCCTCCTGCCTCAGCCTCCCAAGCATCTGGGACCGCAGGCATGCGCCACCAGGCCTGGCTAACTTTTTAATTTGTGTAGAGACAGGGTCTACCTATGTTGCCCAGGCTGGTCTTGAATGCCTAGGTTCAAGCAAGCTTCTGCCTTGGCCTCCCAAAGTGCTGGAATTACAGGCATGGGCCACCACAACTGGCCAGAATTTTATATTTGAAAAACTAATTTTCAACTTATTTCTGTGATTATATATTAACTAATCTAATTTTGGCAGGAAATGAAGGCAACATTCAGGAAATGAAGTCCTGAATTCCATCTCTGGCTCTGACAGTGAGTTTGGGAGGGCTATCTATATTTTACTCCTTTTCATAATTAAGTTATACCTATGTAATGCCACAAGAACCAACTGCACATGCACAAGTAAAAACTTCAACTAAGAGAGTGTTCAGTCTACATTTGATATTAAGCAACTTAAGAAAACTAACTTGACAGCTTTAGTGTAGTGTGTATACAATCTTCATGATGAAGAAAACTATCATGTCATCAAGCAATTTAAACAGTTAAAATTGTTTACAATTAAGCATGTCTACCTCGAATTTCAAAAATTTTCAAATATGAAGCACATCTTATTTAAAAGCAGAAACTCTAGGAATCTCATTAAAGGTACTTTTCTGATACATAAAGTTACACTTACATAAATTCAGAAATTTTTCAGAACTTAAAACTGGAATCCTCTAATCCAGTGTTTTTCAAACTGGGTTCTGAACTATTAGCAGGCTATGAAACTAATGAATAGATTAGTACTGTTTTCTTTTCTTAAATGAAACAGTAGAAAATAACATTGCAGATGTAGTATGAGTAAATAATGTTTTCTTAATATGTTTTTTCGTGTGTGTATGCTGCACTGTGATATATAAAATGTATTTCATACCATTCTGTTAAAACAAAGTTTAAAAGCCAATGTTCTAATCCATGCAGATAAATATTAAAAGGCTGTGATGCTAAAAGTACTATGTCAAAGTGAGGGAGATTCTTGGGGTGATCTTTAATGAGAAGGACTTTCTAAGCATCATTAAAAAACCGGAGCCATTACAGAAAAGACAGTTTTGATTTCATTAAAAATAAACAAAACTTCTATATATACTTAAAAAACCCATAAACAAAATAACAGGACAAACTTACAAAAAAACCCTTCAATGTATATGATGGAGGACTAAGTTTCTCTAAGAAAAAGTTCCCACAAATCAACAACAAAAAATATGAATAATGCCACCATGAAATGGGCAAAGGATAGAAATATTTAACTCATAATAAAAGAAATACAAATTGCAAATAGAAGTAAAGATGCTCAACCTTTCTAATTAAAACTAGATATACTTTCGCATATAATAGATTTATGTCTCATGATACTCGGTGTTGGTGCTAGTGTAGGGAAATAGAAACTCATACACATTGTTGTCAGTAAGAAGCACTGGTGCAATATTGTAGGAAGGTGTATAGGTAATATCAGCCAAAATTTTAAATGTACATATGCTTTGGTCCTATCTTCTTCCTAGGAATACTGTCTAAAGCTATAGTGGCACAAATGCAGAAGTATTTGTCCCACACTTTCACTGATGATGGGATGTAAAAACTAAATATCATAAACACTTAACACCCATCAATAACAAACTCACTTTAAATTGTATAATTGATTCTATGACAGACAGCTGATATGGAAAGATGTTCAGGAAGAGATAAAGTGGAAAAATTACAGAATAGTATATATTGGATAATCTTGTTTATGTAAAAATATACATACATGCTTTGATAGGCATAGAATATATCTGAAAGAACAGACATAAAAAGACCCCACAAACCTGACCATCTGTGAGGACAGGGAGTAGGGATTAGACATGGGAAAAAAGCACTTTACTTTTAACCTTTAGTAATATTTATTTTTGCCATTTTAAGTGAATTGTAAGTATGTTCTTCTCAGATGTTGGGTAATAAAGGTATTTTTTAGAAAGATATAATGAACTATAAATCAATTAAAAAAACTAACTCAAATTTGCAGGTTAATTATACTAGTACAAAGACAAATTTGTTTCTTAACTGAATGATTATGAGGGTCTTTTAAAGACATGGTTACACAGCAATTTTAACTTTTAATTTTACAATGCTATGTCAATGAATAATATGTATAAAAATCAACTGTACATACACATAACTTGCTGAATATAAAATCTTAATCTCAGGTTGGAGGAAAAAAGTGTGACAATTTTGTTCTTTTAATATTTGCTAAGCCTATTTAAAAATCAGCAAATTACATTCTGTTTCTATTTTTACAGAAGAGGGGAGCAAAATACTTCAGTTCTAAGGTATAGGCTTCCCTGGGGGAAGGAAGCAATGCTGATTATTTATTTTTAGTTCAAGTCAATTAACTGCCGTGTAATAAACGATCTAAAGGAATTGACTAAACTAGTTTTACTTTTTTTTCTCTTTTTGGAGACAAGAAAGGCTTGAAGATGGTTAAAGACAGGGTATTGATATTCTTTGGCAAGCATACTTTATGAACATGTCAAAAATGCTTCACTCTAGGAAAAAGGACTGTACAGGCAAACTCTGAGGAGAAAGTCAGCATTCCTCAAAAGCTCATACATCCTGAAAAGTAGCTGCATGTTCCGTAAAAGAAACTAAAGGTACAAGAAAAAAAATTTTCCAGTATAGTTCTGTTGATTCTTAAGAGGGCTTACATTAAAAAAAAAAAAAAAGAGAGAAAATAGTGACATAATACCACAAAATTTTAAGATAAAAAGGTGTATGTTTACATACTCAAACTATACACCCTCCAAATAGTTCTATTTTTATCAAGCACATGTCTAAAAACAAGACTTATGTTTGCAAAATGAATTCCCACTTATACTTTAACACTGTTACAGGCAAGTGAGTGAAAAATTTTACCTCCTCCCATGGAATGTATTATAAAGAAACACTGCAAACAATCACAGTGCTCTGCCGACTTTCTGAGTTTCTCTAAAATCTGGTCTTGGTAAAGACTGCCGAAAACTCTGTGACCCACAGCCCTGAAAATAAGAACAAGGATTTTTAAAATTCCTTGCATTTTTTTATTAGTTCTAATCTAAATAAAAGGATTTTAAACAAATTTGAAAAGTATTTTTATTGAGCTAAAGTCTATTCTTGTTTCATGTAAATAAATCATACAATATCCTGAAGATACTAGATAGAAAACTTAACAAATATTCAATATCTATGATCTTCAAATATGTGGATAAGTAAGATCATCAGTAATGAATACTAAACTATGATTTTCTAAATTTATCTTCTTAACCTTCTCTTAAGGTACAATTCCGACAAAACAAGATTTCAGTTACATAATTTTTTCTTCTCTCCATTTAAGGTAAGCTCTGAATTGTAGTGGATTTTACATATTAAAAAGCAAAATATGGTAAACTAAAGAGACACTGAAAAAATTTAAACAAACCTATTCTGGTTTCATATATGAGAAAAAAATGGTCATATCATGTTATTAGATGAAATGGCACATGGTAGAAATTGATATTTATGCAGCTCGGCAAGTCTTTTTAGTTGTCCAGATTTGCAAATATCACTATGATGAATTAAAGTAAAAAAATTTCGCATAACATGCATTTCAGGTATAACTCAAAAGTTACATAATAAGTTACACAACAATTAGTGAAAATGCAGTTAGGTGGTCAGATGGGCTCACGTACTAAGTGACTGGTTCTCTGGGAACACAAGATTCAAATTTATGTTTTAGTAAAATTATACATCACTCCACATTATGAACCTGAGGGACTGGCTGTAAATAGTGAAAATAATGAATATGAGAGATTTGCAAATAACAAGGAGCTACTTAATTTCTAAAAAACAACAACAGTCTCAACGTGAATTCTTAAGTAATCACTGTTGAAGCTTTTTTTACAGTAAAGAGATCATGATATACTCAAGGGCCTAAAAAGCCTCAGGCTCAGCTTGAATGCTAGGATACTGGTCTGGCTTGCATCTCTATCAATTCTATTACATCTGACCAACTGGACAACTTGAGAGCAAGTCAAATAACATAGATAACAGTTAATGGAAATACTTAAAACATTTGTCACTATTTAGTGTTCTTCAAGAATGAATTTATGAAAAGGAATTCAGCGAATTAATTTTTCATAATTCATCTTTTTCTTTAAAAAAGAAGGAACTAGGAGTAAATACAGATGGCTTCCAAGCCACCATTTATTAAGGTGGTGGGCTGAAAGGCCTAGCCTTATGTGGCAAATTGCATCTTGTTTCACATCAGTGGAATCTCACAATGAAGAAAAGATTGCTCATTTTTTTCAGAAAATATTCAATTTTTACGCTGTGTATTCTCACCAATTATTTCCTGAGCCAGAAATATCAGTGATCAGCTGTTTCGTATCAAATACATCTCTCAGTGGTCCCTGCAGAATTTCATTCACTACCCCTTCTTCCATATCAATCAAGACAGCCTGAGAAAGAAAAATAAAATTAATGTATTTTCCTTTAGAGTTATTTACTCTGTAAATGAAAATAATTTATGCACTGAATATTACACTGTTCTCTTGATAGTTTAAGCTTAAGTAAAATCTTTATGTAGAATCTGTTGTAAAAAGTAAAAAATAATTTCACTCTGTTTGAAAGGTGGAATCCAATTAAAAAATGGATTCTAAATTCTTTTATCCTACTCTAAAATGCCTAGTTGGGGGAAAAAAGCCCAAGAATAATCCCCTCAACTGAATTTCTAACAAGGTCTCAGAAATGTAAAAGGCATCCTTAACCAGAATAAGTTCTCAATCAATATGGGATGCATTAATGCATCTGCATACCGGGAACAATCATGCTGCTCTTTATGAACCACAGCCCAAAACTGCCCAATTCAAATGAGTAAATTTACCATTACGTGCAAAGCAAAGGCACTGGGATAGATGTGAAAAGTGACAACATGGTCCTTTCCCCAAAGTAATTCACGATCTAATTCATTACCACAAACTTTAGCTGACATGACAGAAAACCTATATTTCTAAGAAGAAATGAGAATACAAAACACGAAATTAATTATGGAAAGAAAAAACAGAAAAAAAAGATGAAGGAAATCTAGTAAAACGTAAAGCAGGGATAGCTTGGCAGTAGGATTATATGTCCCATCCTCCCACTTCCCTGTACTTTCCATATATTCTACAGTGAGGAAGAACAGTGAAAAAGTAAACTAAGTAGAGTTAAATAAAAAAGCAAAGCTGAAACAAATGCTTAGGGTACACTAAACAATGATTTGTTAACTCTTTGATTCAGTGTCGCAGAAGAAGTGCTTGGTTTATGGCTTTCAGTTCTGTTACCATTATGCAGTGAGTTTAATCATTTGTGTAATTAACCATGCTACTTTAAGATTTACAATTAAGCGCTCGCTTCGGCAGCACATATACTAAAATTGGAACGATACAGAGAAGATTAGCATGGCCCCTGCGCAAGGATGACACGCAAATTCGTGAAGCGTTCCATTTAAAAAAAAAAAAAAAAAAAGATTTACAATTATATAGCAGTATATCATAAAGACTATAAAACTATGTTTTACAAATGTGCTCCTTTATATAGAGCAATCATATATACACTTTACATACAGAGGACTGTATAGGATGTTTGGCAATGTTAGGTATTTTCAAGGATATTTCTGACAATACGCAATTTTGACTTCAAATGCTGACGACTTTTAACACCTAAACCAACCAAAGAGAGACTTCACTGTATGGGCAAATTTTAGGACTACAAGTTGTGAGATTATAAAAGAAAAAACAAATTAGATTATACTGGCCTTGTTCCAAAATAGATTTATTGAGGTATGTGGAAGATTAAACATACATAAATTATACCCTCAATTACTCTGCTACTTGGCAAGGGAAGCAATATGCAAATACAAACTGATATTCGGGTACCTCCTGAAATTAGTTTTGATAGAATCATTATTGCCCTAGTCACTTAACATTAAAATCCTGACATATAACTCTTCCAGACCTTCCTTGTTACATCAGGCCCTTGTTTTTCCTTTGGAAATTAACTAAACTTTGGGAGAGTATTTTGGGTTCTTCACTTAGGCATCCAAGGTCTGGAGTCACAACTGTTCTAGGATTTGATGTTTGTATTTCCTTTCAGAGCCGACTGGTTTTTCCCTAATTGTAACATAGGATTTATAAAATTCTGAGTATTCATTAACCTAAGAAACTGAATACAGTGGAGGGACCCAAGCACCAAGCCATCTTATGAAGCCTGGACTCTTCAGTGATCACAACCACACAATACTGAGAGCTCCTAAGGAGAAAATGGAAGAGTACCTTCTCGGAAAAAAAGTCAAAGGCCACAAAAACATGCTGATTTATTTTTTCCTAATAGTGTTTCCTCCACCTCTCCATCTGCTTACTGATATGGTTGTAGGAAAAAGATTCAGTTGGGAGTAGTCTAGGAAATGTCAAAGTCTCTTTTTCTCTAAGATTTGGATTGGGATACCTGCTCTCTCTACATCACAAAGCATACTGTGTTAGTCAATTTTGTCACAGCCTGCAAGCACATGATCTCTGGCCTAAATTTTGTTTTCCAAGGACATCAGAGATTGCAGATAGAAGATGGTTCCCAGATGTCACAAAAGTATTGCTCACCAGTCTTTAAGCTACTACACCAGGTCTGATCCTTAACATCTCAATTCCTTCCATAACATTTAAACTTTCTTTTCTGTTACAGTCAAAGATCACTGATCAAAAATCAGAAAAAGTAGTTCGTTACACAGAAACAATCACAGAAATATTGTTGGAATGATTAAGACCGTAAATAAGACTGCAAATATGGGCTACGAATCTGAAGTACTTGGTTCAGGAGAACTTACATGGTTAACGGTTTTTATTCACTACAATGTGGCTGGTTCCGTGTTTTGTACTGGTAGTAACCTTGATGCAAATAAATCTTCCAATATCTTTGAATAAAACATTAAACTGTACTAGTATGTATTTCAGGTCCTTAGAGTTAAGAAGGCTCCTTTTGTTATTTATGTAGACACTATTTCTCCTGAAAAAAGGCTAACTACAGTGTTTTAAAGTATGGGCTTTTCCCCCTAATGTGTTAGGTGGACACAAATGTCTGCTTAGTTATATTTATATTAAATGTGGCTTAGTAATTTTTTTCTACTTTGAAAAGTTTAAAGTTTTATTCTCACGATAGTTACTGAGCATAGTTATTTAAAAAATACATGTAATATAAGAATCCAAGCTTATGTATCTTACTCGTGCTTTTAAAGAACATATTTTTCCCTTGGAAATACTTCCACCATCACCAACCACTCTGAAAGATAAAAAAAATGAGAAATGGTCATAAGATCTTCCATGGCTAATAGCGCTATCAGGTAATAAAGTTAACTTCCATTTATATAATAAGACTGCTTATAGGCCAGGTGAGGCAGACGCAACAGCTATTCCTAACCTCTTTCTTCCTTACTTACCTCCCCTTAGGCTGAAAAAGTGAGGTACTTATTTTCCTGGCTGTCTTTGTAGTTAGGGCTGGCCATGTAATCCAGTTCTAGCCAATGAGATAAAGGGGAAGTATTCTGGGAAGCTTTTAAAGAAGGACCAGATGCAGTTGGCGCCTATCTTCTTCCTTTTTCCTGCCTCAAACATGAATATGGATGTGATTCCTGGAGCAGAGACTGCCATTTTATAGTCATGAAGTAATAATACAAGTACAAAAAGCCAGCACACTTATGGACAGTGGAACATATATAGTATTAGATCTTTGAGGCATTCCTTTAAAACTAGAACATCTGATTTCCAGATTGGTGAGACAAATGGATACCTTTACTGCTTAAGCCACCATTAATGTGGTTTCCTGTTGCAGCTAAACACCCATCAACAGATATAACTGGTATTTACCATTGAGTATCTAAGGTTGTTCTGAGAATTTTACGTTGGAAATAAGTTGCCAAAGTACTGAAATCTAATGCAGTATATGGGTCAACAAAGACAGTTCACAAGACAGAATATATGAAGGGCAGCCAATTGTCAGGCCAAATCCAACTAGTTGCCTGTATATAAAGTTTTATTCAAATATGGACACACCCATTCCTTTATGTATTACCTACGCCCATAGTCATGCTACAGATCAAAAGTGGTGCAAAAGACTTTATGGTTCACATAACCTAAAATGTTTACTTCCTGGTCCTTTACAGAAAATATATGTATGCCAACCCATGCTGTAGGTAAATTCCTATCATGCTATTCAAAAGGTATAACAATTTGGTAAGAAGAGTACACAAAGATACGGTCTTACTTTGAAAAAGATTTTTTGTACTAAGCTGTGGAACAGATGCTGCATGTGTTCATAGTACACAGAAAGAAGTGCAAGATGCCACAACTCTGCTTGCTAAACTTACCGGGAAAAAAATAGTGCTCTCAGGTTAAAGTATAAAACACACAAAGGAGATGAGAGTGTAGTTATGAAGAGTCACCTTATGAAGAAAGAAAAGCTCCCAGGCTGACTCTCAACTATGTAATACTCAATGTAAGTGTTGGGTAACAAGAAGTAAAGAGGTGGGCATAGGAACTTAGTAAGAGAAGCGTCTGAAAGGAAGTATTACAGAGGCAAATTTGAGACTCCCAAGAGAATTTAGAGGTGAGGATATTCTGGGCTACAAATAAGAGGGAATCTATAGTCTATATGACAGATACCTCCATAAAATAAAGATAAATGATACCAGCCATTAAAGTAATACACCTAACTTCCTTTGGTCTGATTCCATGGTCACCAAGCAACCTTCAGATTATTACATAGCTTTTCAGTAAGACTTCCTACTAATGTAATGTGCCTATGACAGAAAATGAGAATTTGGTCTTTGGTTAACCTGGCTGTACTGGAGAGCACTGAACTTATCTCAAGATGCCAATGACACTTCTGAGTTTGCAAGCCAGTGCCCTAGATAGACTCTGGAATTCACGCAGGAAGCAGGGACTAATCAGCTTTCTCTAGAAGATAACTGCTCACATACCCAGCCAACAATTTTAAACTAGAAGTGATGTTCCTATTGGATTAAAGCCTGATATGAAGTATATATTTTTCAGTTTAAGCACACGACAGTTAGTTTTATGAAGTATTTTGAAAACGCATGAAAGTAATAATTTAATATTAAAAGCTTATGGAGATATCCTGAACGGCAACTTAAATTACTCTTCCAGATAAAAGATATATAGTATTTACATATACTCTTTATTAAATAAAAACAATCCAATAACTGCTTGTCTCCTTTTTAAGTATATTTTTATACTTACAGCATATATGTAAACAACATATTTTTCTTTCAAAAGTTAGTTATTACAGGATGCATTAACAAGATGCCCTCTGGGAAAATTTCAGCTTTCCTTTAATGAAACTTATTTCAAAGTTAAGTTAAAAGAAGTCACACTAAAGGGAAACCTGTTCTGCAAGATGATATAATATTAATAATCTAATAGAAGGAATATGTTTTCAATAACAAAACAAAGAAACAGAACTTTGCAGCTACTGGCTATTTTTATTGTCCTTTGAAGAATTATATCCCAAGCTATTGAAACTTAAAAGTATCACATTGTGACAGACTTTAATACCATCTTACCTGGTGTCTACATTTCTAAAGAAGCTGCTTATTGCCTCATCATAAATTCCTTTCTAAAAAGAAAAACATATGTTAATAGCATTTAGGTTTTGCTTCTCGCCCAAATCAAATTCTTTCAATTTTAATTACATAATACTGTAATGGGTAGGATGAAGCTCTGAAAAGAAAAAGCAAGTATCACAAAATGCGGAGCCTGATTCTTCCCAATCTCCTTAGAAGAGTAAATGCCATGGGATCTACAGATAAAGTTCAGCAGGAGGTGCTAAAGAAAGGATTTCACCCATAGGACTGCAGAACAGGTCCATCAAATGAGCGTTCTCTGGATTCTTGGTGATCTTTTTAAAAGCTGACTGGTTAAATTAAGGAATACAATAACCACACGTGTTATCTGTTTTACACAGTACTTTCCCATATACAATCTCACTGCTCTGCACACGAACACCAATAAAGAGGAGACCCTGAGAATCAGGAAAAATGTTAAGACTAAGGTCGCCGGCCAGTGTTCTTTTAGTTTAGTGTGTGTCTGAACGAACATGTTTAAAAACCAGTACGTTATTTACTGAGAAGATCCCATGCATCTTAAACGGGTCAGATGAAAGCTCAAGTCGGGTATTTCCTGCGTATAGGCTGGAAGACCTAGCTGACAGGCGAGGGGGCTGCGGGCGGGTACCTGGTTGACCGCGGCGTGCTCCCTTAGTGCCAGGTCCCAGAAGCAGCAGCCGATCTGGTTTCCGCACTGGCCGACTGCGACCGGAGGAGAGGAAGGAAAGAGAATAGGACATTAGGCAGGAAACAAGGCGGCTGGATTCCGCGGCGACCAGGTCTCTATCCGCCCTGCGTAGCTCACCCTGTACGACCACCGACTGTGTCATGCTGGTGCGCAGCCGGCTCTGGGCGCCTGCTAGCCCGCAGCCGCTTCTGCATTCCACCCGCAACGGCGCTCTACTAGAGGGCTGCCGTAAGTCACGCTGCTGCCGCAAGCCGCTGCCGTCGCTAAGCACGTCCCTAGGTTTAGGCTAAGGTTTTCCGTCAGAAGGCCGCGCAGGTGCACTTGCGTCTCACCGTTACCATAGCGACTGGGCCTCTGGACTGCAGATCCTAACTGCCTTGTCAACATCTTTGAGCATCGGCAGCTCCGGAGGCCGGGGTAACTGGCGGGTAACTAGGCTTTGGAGTGATATTTTTAAATATGTGTCGTTAAGCTGTTTGTAGGCTATCAGAGGTTTAATTTTTGTTCACAGCCTCAACACCCTGGGCGGTGGATCAGTCCGTTTATTCAGATTCCACGGGACGCTGCGTTAGCATCTCTGTCTAACAAGACCTTTATTCTAATAGAAAATGAACAATGGCGTTGAGCAAAGAGAAACCGCAGACAAACAGACATGTCAGGGCACAATTGGAACTAAATGGTTATACACTTTGACAAAAATGGCAAAGCTAAGATCACAGACCCCACCAGTATTTGTTAAACGCTGTATACTCCCCAAATTAACTTGTAGGCTTTCTGGGAAGATTAAAAAGAAATTAAGGCATAGATCCAGTACCAAGAAGCTTACAATCTGATTGAAGACATACACGCGAAATACTCAAAGAATTGTATGGCGTTGACTTTAAGTTCAATAAGATTCAGTGGTTGAGGATGTAGATGAGTAAACAGAAGTCTGATAGAAGAGATGAGATTAACACTAGGCATTTAGATGGGATAGAGGAGGAGAAGATTAAAAAATTAGGCATTATGACCACTACCAACTCCTTAAAATTGTCAAACATTAAAATATGTAAACTTCTATTGATCAAATTAGACCAGATTTTAATTAAGAACTCAAGTACTTATTTAATAAAATATTTTCCACAAAAATTCTGAAGAACTATGAAACTCTAAGAAGTCTTCTTTGTTTAATAAAAAGTTATATGGTATGTACTATGAATATGTGCTAATGTGAATTGTAATATTCAATTGATTAGAACACTTTGTTGTCCCACCAAGACATGTAGTAGTTACTATTACATTTCTCTGGTAGCTGGTAGGTTTAAAGTTGCAATGGATTTTATATCTTTTGGTAATAGGCAGCTTTTGGTCAGTAAATTTTTGTAGGCTGGATTTATTCTTGACTGCTTACTGAGTATGGGGTCAGTGGTAGAGGTAGAGTTGGGCACTTTAGATCTTGATGCTAAAGTCCCAAAGTCTGGGGCTTCCAAAATTTGCAAGTCTTGGTCCAGTTTGTAGGCAGTGATGTGAATAGGTCTGTATCAGTGTGTTATCAGTGCTAGGTGAGATGATACACTGGCTTTTGCAGAGCCCCACCCTTCATGCAGTCCCAATCATTATTCCCCAGAAGCCACATATAGGAAAGAAAAGTCCTAACATGTCTTATTAATAACTCCAGTCTGTAGAGAATCAGACTGAGAGACAGTTCTGCTTAAGAGTCAAGCAAGGTAGAGCCTCACATGCCAGCCACTCCAAAACTTCCATATATGCAAACCCAGGTTAGCCAAGTTGAGACTGGTTGAACTGCAGCGGGCTATTCAGAATCTTATAAGGAAAAGAAATGTTTTTGGTTGAAGCCACTGAAATTTTGGGGTGCAGTTTTATTATACTGATAGCTGACTAACATACAGAGCAAATAGAGTGAACAAAATTCCACATGCTGAAAATGAAAAAGAGAAAAAAAATCATTGGGAATCCTATGGACTACTAATATTGAAGGAAGGAAGGAAGACAGGGAGGGAAGGGAGAGAGGGAGGGGAGGGGGAGAGGAAGGAAGGAAAGATGTAAAAGATGGGTAAAGTACAAGACCTTGGGGTAAAACGTAGCCTAAGAGGGGAAAAAAGAAAATTCATCATATATATTTTGTGCTGAAGAAGAACTTAAGAATATGAATGCAATAAAACAGGAACTTAAAGACAAGATACCAAAATAATAAGACTCAAGCTCTATGAGGGCTGAGTCTTGTGATTTTTATCCACTACTAGGGATAGTACCTTGCATATAGTAGATAGTAAGTAAATATTTGATGAATAAATGAAATAAAATGGAGATAAAAGAACTAAGGAAATTAACTGAAAACAACATCCACCTTAAAGGACTTAAAGGAATAATTTTTAAAAGCATTAAGAAGCAGACTAGAGAGATGCACATCAAATTATAATGTAGAGGAAAGGCTTAAAATAATGACAGAATACTAGGCAAAACCCGAAGATGTGAAAGTTATTAAAAATAATATGTATGGAGGAGACAAAGATAACTCAACGTAAGATTAACATGTGCCCACAGCAAATGGAGGAAGAAATGTGCTTGATATAAAAAGTAAAGGAAGAAAAATACATAGATTAAAAGGATACACACTATGTTCTATAGGACAATTTCTACAGAAAAATCAACACCAAGACATGTAACCTCATTAAGTCATTCAACTTTTCAGAATAAAGAAAGAATTTTTTAGGTACCTAGGCATGAAATGAACAGGGGAGTGGGATGAAGAAAAAACAATTGGACTACTTTAGACTCATCTATAGCACATTCAGTATGGGAAGGCACTGAAAACATGCTGCAGAGTTCTGAAGGGGAATAAAATATTTTAGAAGAAAATTATTCTATAGCTTTTGTAAGTTGTCATTGAAATATAGTTCAAATGTGTGGGTGTTCTGTTTTTATTCTTGCTTGTACACATCGCCATTTCTGAGCTAATCTCTTTCTCATATAACTTGACAAACAATAGCAACTGGCATGTTATTGTTTTCCAGCCTCTTCTCCCAACATATAAATTCATTAGTTAAATCAAATTCTTTCTAGGCTATCACAGAGTTTTCCAAAGGTTTTTCCCAATAGGTTTGTTCCTGAGTGACATATATCACTATCCTTTTAGCTTTCCACAACAGTTTCCTTGTTAATTGCTCCTTGACCACTTAGGTGTGGTGACTTATATTTTAGGTTTTTGTTATAGCGGTACCTAAGTCTGGACAAAAGTCTGTATACATCAGCATAAACTTTGTTGTGCCATGGTAACAATCAACCCCAAAATCTCAGTGGTGTAAAACAACACATTTTTTTTTTTGTACATGATGCATGTCCGTTGAGGGTGTCTGGGGGCTATGCTTTATGGTATCCCCCTTCTGGCACTCAGGCTGATGATCTGCCATTATTTGGTCCAGTTTTTGATTTATTTGATTTTAAATTAATTATTGTATATATTAATGGGGTACAGTTGATTTTTTGATAAATATTTACATTGTGGAATGATTAAATCAATCTGATTAACATATCTGTCATTTCACATACTCAGATTTTTTTTGTGATGAGAACATTAAAAATCTACTCTTTTAGCAGTTTTGAAATATATATTATTAGTAACTAGTCACCATGCTGGGTAATAAATCTATAAAACTTATTCCTCCTAGCTGAAACTTTGTATCCTTTGGACATCTTCTGCTCCCTATCCCTGTCTCACCCTCCAGCTTTACTACCCTCTGGTAACCACCATTCTACTCTCTACTTTTATGAGCTTGACTTTTTTAGATTCCACATATAAGTGAGATCATGCAGTGTTTGTGTTTCTGTGGCTGGCTAATATCACTTAGCATAATGTCCTCCAGGTTCATCCATGTTGTCACAAATGACAGCATTTTCTTCTTTTTTAAGGCTGAATAGTATTCTATTGTGTATATATACCACATTTTCTTTATCTGTTTCTTTATTTGTTTATCTGTTGATGGATAGTTAGGTTGCTTCCATATCTTAGCTATCGTGGATAATGCTGCAGTAAACATGGGGAGTGCAGATATCTTTTTGACATACTTATTTCAGTTCCTTTGGATATATATCCACAAGTGGGATTGCTGGATCATACGGTGATTCTATTTTTGATTGAGGAATCCATACTGTTTTCCATAATGGCTGTATTAATTTAATTCCCACCACCAGTGTTAAAAAGGCTCTCTTTTCTCCACATCCTAGCCAACATTTATCTTTTATCTTTTTGATAGCTGCCATTCTAACAGATGTGAGGTGATAAATATCATTATGTTTTTTAATTTTCATTTCCCTAATGATTAGTGATATTGAGTATTTTTTCATATATCTGTGGGCCATTATATGTATTTTTTGAGAAATGTCTGTTCTGATTCTTTGCCCATTTTTAATTGGGCTATGTGTTTTCTTGTGAAGTTGTTTGAGTTCTTTATGTATTTTGGATGTTGTCCCCTTAGCAGATGTATGGTTTATAAATATCTTTTCCTAATCTGTGAGTTTTCTCTTCATTCTATTAATTGTTTCCATTGCTGTGCAGAAGCTTTTTAGTTTGATGTAGTCCCTTTTGTCTACTTTCGTTTTTGTTCCTGTGCTTTTTGAGTCGTATCCAAGAAATCATTGCCCAAACTAATGTTGTGGAGATTTTTTTTTCCTGTTTTCTCCTAGTAGTTTTAGTTTCAGGTCTTACGTCTGAGTCTTGAACTAATTTTGGTTGATTTTTATTTATGATGTGAGATACATTTCTGGTTTTTGTGGTAGCGACAAAGCTCAAGAGGGTCTTGCACTAGCAATTAATGGTTGCTTATAATTCACTGACTAAAACTAATCACATGGGCTGCAAGTAATCATAAGGTGGCCAGGAATTTCAATTTCTGGAAAAGAGAAAGCCAGAAATATTTGATAAATGCTTGTGTGTACTGCACAAGCATTCTCAGACATTACATCAGAATACAGCATCTGTGGTAGGCATCCTCTAAGATGGCACCCAATGATCTCTGTCTCCTGTTCTTGTGTAAGCCCCTCTCCTTGAGGGTAGGCTAGACCTAATGTCACCTTTCTAATGAATAGAGTTCAAACACAACCCAATGGCCACATTGAGTTGAGGCGACAGAGTTAGAAATTTTGGACGATCAGACAGCTACAATTTGCAGGGCAGAATGCCAAAGAGGAGAGAGTATGCAAAAAGAAAACTCTGTAAATCTTTAGGGAGTTGCTCATGAGCCTAAACTGAGTGCTGATCCTTGCATGAATTCATGGAAACTAAGTAACACTGAGGAAAGAACCGTTGGAAATAAGCGGGCAGAACATTTCCTAGGGTTCACATAGGGCTAGGACTAATTCACATTCCCTGTATCTTGAGTGGAGAAACCTTAAAATAGCTGGAACATTGAGTTGAATACTCAGAAAGGTACCTCAGTAGTGGAGAAAAATTAGCCCTAGATGAAAGGCTGTTGTGATCTAGCCTAAGAGAGCATGAAACCAAGCCTCCAAAGAACCAGGCTGTTTCCAAATAACTGTGTCCCAGACCAAAACTTAAAAATACTTAGAGGAATAAAAATAAAATTGTTTAGCAATGTAAAATCACAATGCCTGGCACTCAGGTCAAAAATTGCCAGATATGCAAAGATGAGTCCCATAGTGAGGTGAAAAATTAGTTAAAGACAGAACAAGAAATGGCACAAATGAAAGAATTAGTAAACATAACAATTACATAAAATTAAAAGAACATTAAAGCAGTATATGTTCAGAAGGACAGAAGGAAGCCCAGGCTGATTGGGAAGGGACAAAGAAATATATAAAAGAGATCCCAATTAGACTTCTAGAGATGAAAAGTACAACATCTAAGGTGAAAAATGGATGGAATAAAGAGCAGATTAGACATTAGGCAAAAGAAAAGATTAGCAAACTTAAAGAGGTAGTGAAGGAAACTGTGCAAAATAAAACAGAAAACAGAAAGATTTTTCATAAAAGGAGAACTAGTGAACTGTGGGACAACTTTCAACAATGTAACATACATGTAATTGGCATGCCAGAGGAGGGAACAAAAAAATATCTGAAGAAACAAAGGCTAAAAAATTTTCAAATGTGATAAGCATTATGAACCCACAGATCCAAGAAGCTCGGTGAATCTTAGGCACAAGAAACAGAAAAAAAACTACAACAAGTACGTTATAATCAAATTGCTTAATATCAGTGATAAAAAAACAAATATTAAAGCCAGCCAGAGAAAAAAGACATATTACATATAGAGGAACAAAGATAAAAAAAATCAACAGACTTCTTGTTGGGAACAATGCAAGCCAGAAAATAGTGGACCCAAATCTTCAAAGTACTTAAAGAAAACAAAACTGACAATTGAGAATTCTATACCCAGTTAAAATATTGTTCCACAATGAATATGAAAAAAAGAGATATAAAAGCTAAATTAATTAATCAGCAACAGACAAGCACTGTTAAATGAAAACATTCAAGCAAAGGGAAAATTATGTTGTATGAAAATCTGGACCTACTCAAAGGGATAAAGAGCACTGAAAACGATAAATATGTAGATGAATATAAAAGACTTCACTTGTTTTAAAGACAATTGCTTAAAAGAAAATGTATAACGATGTGTATGGGGTTTGTACTATAGATAGAATTAAAATATGACAACAAAATTATATGTAGTGGGAGGGGAAATGGACTATACTTTTATACGGTTCTTCTAGTGTATGTGAGGTGGTATAATTTATCTATAAATTATACACATATTCAAAATACCTGAACTAAAAACTGCAGAATAGAAAGGAGAAGTAAATAAAATTACAATTATTGTTGAAGATTTCACACCCTTACTTCAATAGTTGATAAACCAGGTATATAGAAAATCAGTAAGAATGTGGAAGACTTGAACAATTCTGTCAATCAACAAATTACTTACACTGAAGCCAACTATAGCAGCGTATACATTCAAGTACATGTGGAACATTTACCAAAGCAGTTTATATTCTGGCCATAAAAACAACTCTAAATAAATTTAAAAGAATTCAAGTCGTACAAAGAATGTTCTCTGACAAAAACGGAACCAACCTAATTAGAAATCAGAACAGAAGAGTAGAATATTCCTAAATATTGGAAAATACTTATATAGAACACTGAAGCCAACTACAGCAGCATATACGTTCAAGTATGTGTGCAACATTTACCAAGGCAGTTTACATTCTGGCTATAAAAACAAGTCTAAGTAAATTTAAAAGGATTCAAGTCATACAAAGAATGTCCTCTAACAAAAATGGAACCTAATTATAAATCAGTAACAGAAAAGTAGAATATTCCTAAATATTGGAAAATTAAACAATATAATTGTAAATAACCCATAGGCCAAGGAAAAAAAAAAGAAAAATTTTAACTGAAGGAAATGAAAATACAAAATTAAAAAATTTGTGGAATGCAGCTAAAGGAGCGCTTTGGTGGAAATCTATAGAATTAAATGTTTACATTAGAAAAGAAGAAAGCACTAAAATCAATGACCTAAGCTTCTACTTTAAGAAATTAGAAAAAGAAAAGCAAATTAAGCCCAAAGTAGACAGAAGAAAAGAAATAATAAAGATTGGAGTGGAAATCAAGTAAATGGTAAATAGAAAATAGAGAAAAATCAATGAAACCTAAATATGTGTCCTGAGAAATTAAAATTATTTGATGGGCTTCCTTGTTCATAAGACAAAGTCTAAAATTTTAACTTGAGTTTATGCTCCTGCATGATTTGGTCTGTACTTATGTCTCAGACTCTATTTATTTTCTGTTTTCCTTGCTTTGGTTATGCTGGCCTTTCAGATTTTTTATTGTCTTTACTGGCATGACCTTTGCACATGCTGTTTTCCTCTGTTTGCCCCCTCCTCAACTGTGTCAATGTTTTTGTCTCCCACTCATTGCCACCTAATTAATGCCCACTCATCTTTTAGATTTAGATTAAATATCCTAAACCAAAACAAATCCTATTGTAACCTATAAACTCTACCACAACAGGAACTGTGTTTGTTTTAGCTTAACCTTTTATCTTTAACACTTAATACATGCCTGACTCATGGTGGATTCTCAGCAAATATTCGTTAAATGAATGAATGAAGTCCATGGGTCTTTTTTTCTTAGAACATGACAAATTCAAATATCACTCATTTTCTGCATCTCATGAATTAATATCTTGAGAATTGAAAGACTATTGCTCTTGAGCTTATGATACTTAAGGAGGTATTTGGATACTTCCCCATCTTTTTATTCACCATTTGTATTGCTCCGTGTATCTATTGCTTTATGAAAATATGCTGGAGACTCAAGTTCCTTTTGTGTTCTGATGTATCATTCTACTGTTGTAAAGTTTCATCATTAAGGCTAACGTTTGATTTGTTTCATTGTATCACCCATTCTAAAGAAACATGGTATGGCAAATGGACTAGTTAAAATGGTAAATTACAGAATTTTAAGAATATCCCACTTACAGATATTTTACTTCATATATATCGGTGACTAAAAAGTGAAATCAGTGTCTTAATACTCTGATTTCAAGAATGACACAAAAATATGTAGGAAGTAGTGCTGATTGAATTCTTGTGTCCCAGTCATTGGCTTTATACATGTTAAATTGTTTTTAATTCCTCACAACAACTTTATAAGGTAGGAATTAATACCATTTTACAGACAAACTTTTAGTGATTTGCTTAAAATCTCAGAGTTAACATTGTGTCAAAATTCAAACCTGGCTGGGCACAGTGGGCTCATGCCTGTAACCTTAGCACTTTGGGAGGGCAAGGTGGGTGCATCACTTGAGCCCAGGAATTTGAGACCAGCCTGGGCAACATGGTAAAACCCTGTCTCTACAAAAAAATACAAAATTAGCTGGGCATGGTGGTTTGCACCTGTAGTCCCAGCTATTTGAGATGCTGAGGTGGGAGGATTGCTTGAGCCCAGGAGATTGAGGCTGCATGTAGTGAGACATGATCATGCCACTGCACTCCAGCCGGGGTGACAGAGCAAGACCCTGTCTCAAAGAAAAAAAAAAGAAAAAAAATCAAACCTAATTCTGATGCCGAAACCCATCATTTTCCCACTGCTACCACTTCTCAAACATGTAAACTATTTTTTTTTTTGCCATCCTAAGTACTAAATATTTAGGTCCTAATGATACCTTAGCTAACAATGGCCAGCAATTATTTGTTTGTGTGACTGTGACACCATCAGTTTTCCCAGCTAAAATGGTGATCAACTTATTCACAGATAGTACCCTAGTAAGAAAAAGAAGGTAGAGGTAAGATTGTATCCAACATCAAGTTAATTTTTATGTAAAATGCCAGTGTTCTATAACATGAGTCATGTGAAAACACAACAGTGGTAAGAATGCTCACTAACATTTAATGGTTTAATCATCAGATATGAAAACTGAAAAACTGCTTAGCTGAAGAGTTATGTTCTGGTGTAAGGGTTAAACTAAACATTACTGAGTAGAGCAGCTGTTCATGAGGTAAGCTATTGATTTAGAAGCCAAAAATGAATTGGGAGAGGGAGAGCCGTTAGAGAAATCAGCAGAGAAGCAGCCCGGGGCCCAGGGAACAGAATAATGAGGACAGTACAAGGTGTGTTCTTCCTTTCACAATTGTAATTCTTCCAGCCATTTGGGAATTTGAAGACTCTCTTGAGGAAACAGGAAAAAAAAAAAAAAAAAAAAAAAAAAAAGGTTAGTCCAGGCATTAGAGAGGGGGTGTAAAGAATCCCATGTAAAAGTTATAGAGAAATTTGTAAAGGTATAATTTGGGTTTGAGGATATTGGAGTGGAATGAGGATACAGATAGATTGTATTTATTTGGGATATTATAAGAGAAGGTCTAGGAGAGAAAGAGAATGAGGAAAACAGGATATAAAATGAGAAGAATCTCAATTCTGATTTTGTACAGATGGATCAGACTGTAGGTCCCCATTCATGGATGAAAATACTAATATTGTAGGGAAATAAGCCAGTAAAAACAAGAATGAAACTCTCCAAAAAGCTTTACAGAAAATTTTTAGCTAAGCCTTAGCTTGTTGTTGGAGCTATGCATTGAGATGTTTGATTCTTTAGCAGGTAGGAAACTATGTGAAAGAATCTCCTGATGTCATAATTTCCGGGTGTCACTGGAACATTTGATCATCATTCCTTTGGCAATTCCAGCCTTCTATGGAAGGCCAGTAGAAAGCATTGATTTATTCACCTCTACAGGAATCAGACTCAGCCTCTTTTGGTAAGTCTGTTTATCCTTGATCAAATTAGCTAAATGTTAATAC
This sequence comes from Macaca fascicularis, assembly GCF_037993035.2. Classification (NCBI taxonomy): domain Eukaryota; kingdom Metazoa; phylum Chordata; class Mammalia; order Primates; family Cercopithecidae; genus Macaca; species Macaca fascicularis. The sequence goes on from NC_088378.1 coordinate 16,149,857, forward strand.
CTGCATAGACAGGTAGTTATACTAAACCACAGAGTTTACTATGGTTTTACTAAATCATCATTGAACAAAACACTTTTTTTCTTGATATTGACACACAGTCTACAAAAGTTATTGTATTAAAATTCTTAAACCTTAATTTGATTTTATTATTACCACCAATAAACATTTACTTTTAGGCATAGAATACTATACTAAGTGTAAGAAATAGTTGCACCATTTAAAATTTTTCCTATCCTTTGTGTACTAATAGTTGAATACATGCAAATTATTTCAAGATAAAGCTAACCAAGCGCTGTTCTAGGTATTAAGTATTCAGTGATGACAAAGACAGACTTGGAATGAGGGGGGATATTAAACATTTACACAAAATGAGGATAGTGTTTCTCAACAGTGGGCAATTTTGCCTGTCTCTCCCACCAGGGGACGTTTGACAATGTCTATAGACATTTTGTACTGTCACAACTTTGGGAGAGGGGTACTATTTGCATCTAGTGGGTGAAGGCCTTGAATGCTACAAAACATCCTACAGTGCACAGGACAGTATCTTCCCTCCCCAGCTAAGAACTATCTGATCCCAGCTGTGAATAGTGTCATGATTGAGAAACCCTGAATTAGAAGGATAACTGTTACCAAGGAGAAATAAAGGTTGCTATGAAAATGTGGATAATGGGGGTTATAAAAGTAAGTTATAGAGTAAGTAAAATGTAAATTCAGGCTTAGTGGATTGCATTGGCCATAGTGAGTGAAGGGTGGGAGCAATGGGGTAGGGAAGAGTTCCAAGGTAGGCAGTAAGGAGTTCATTTATATATGTTTGTGTGTATAAATCATATCGATTTCATAATAAATTTCATATATCAGGTATACTTGCAGACATTTCTATGCATTTACTAATGCTCAGTAGTACCTGCTGAATAGTAATAGTTAACACTTACTGAGCACTTACTGTGTGTTAGGCACTGCACTTTACGTGTATTACCTTACTTAATCCTCACTATTATCCTAGAAGTAGAAAATATTATCACCAATGTACCCTTGAGAAATATAGGTAAGTACCTTGACTAAGATCACATAGTTGGGAAGGGCCAGAGCCAGGGACTATACTGTGACTATAGAGAAGCAGGGGGGAAATGAATAATCACCTGGAACAGAAGGATTAGCTGAAGATATTTCAGTGAATGTGAAACCGTGCTCCAAAGGAAGAGAAGAGCATAGATAGGTAGAGAGGTGCTTGTTGATTGCAACAACCATTTAAAGGCAAACTGAATTTTGTTTTCACACAGCAGAAATGGTCTTCAGTTATGTTAACCATAGGGTACATTTTCCTTGCATTGCTTAGTGGCTATTTTGTATTTTTTGCAAGACTTAAAATTGTACGTAAGGGATGGTTGTGAAATACAGTAATTTTTAACACTTTTTTAGCTATTTAAAAATAGAATAACATTCAGAATGTTTCTATACGTCTATAACAAAATAGTAATATTAAAAATCCCAAGGCCAGGCACATTGTGTCCACCTGTAGTTCCAGTTACTCAGAGGCTGAGGCAGGAGGATCGCTTAAGCCCAGGGTTTCAAAATTGTAGTGCCTTATGATTGCACTTGTGAATAACCACTGTACTCCAGCCTGGGTGACATAGTGAGATTCTGACTCTTTAAAACATTCCATACAAGCCTTTGAAGACAATCTATCTCCAGCCCCAACGTTTTAATTTTCTAATCTAGGTTTTCAATATTTTAACTTTCTAATCTAGGTTTTCAGTGAATTATGCCTTTTCGATTTGGAACCCAGCCAAGGAGGTTTCCAGTGGAAGGAGGAGACTCTTCAATTGGGCTGGAACCGGGGCTGAGCTCCAGTGCTGCCTGTAATGGGAAGGAGATGTCACCAACCAGGTAAAGTCTTCTATCCTCACAAGTGAGGAAATACGTACTGGCTATCATCAATACAACCTTCAGCTGATATTCAGTATTAGCAAGAAAAAACCCTCAGCAATTCCAAAATATTGTTGTTTCTAAGTTAGTATGAACAGAGCCCAGGTTTCCTTAGTATGGAGTCTGTATTTTGTATTTCTGTAAGTCTTGATGATAGACCAATTCATTTTCTCTCTTTCTGGTACATTTTTAGCTATTAACAAAAAACCCACAATTAACCTTGGCACCAACCTAATAGATTGTTGATAGCTTCACGATTAGATAACATTCAATTAAACAAACAAACCTTCAGTGCTAGTATGTGTAGGGCCCTGTGCTAGGCATAAGGCTAAAAATATGAAAAAGACTTAGACCTCAGATTCAGTGTCACTTTGGCTTTGATTAGTGTCACTTTGGCTGTGCTGTGACCTTTGACAGAAAGAGTGATATAGAGTATGAAGATTCTGTGAGACAAAGTATTTTTACAGAATGATTAGTTTCACTTCTGTGATGTTTACTATAGCAAAACCTTAGATACTACATTGTTAGATTCTCATGGGTTGGAAATTTTGGGAACACAGATTTAAGTTTAACAGGTGTAGGTACTTAAAAATTGGAGTTAGTCAAGTATGAAATAGTCTACTTTGGGAAGTAGTGAGCTCCCGGTCTTTAGAAATGTGTAAGGCTAAATGACTATTTGGTGGGAATGTTGGAAAGGAAATTCATATACTAGATGTATTTTTGGACTAGGTGTCATTTAAGGGCCATTTCAAATATGAGATTCTATCAACATTTGAACAGTATGTGAAATACTATGTTCAGTTTTGTATTTTGCCACAAACATTCTTGTTTTGAAATCACTCAACTGAGGCTATTTAGGGTGCATATGCACATGAATTGCCACGATATTATCTCTTATGTTTGTAACTATGCACTTTTGTTTTGCCATTTAGCAATCATTGCATACCTTTTAAAATGAATATCAGGAGGATTATCTTTGAATATATGAATTTTCTGTGATTAAATGTATGTCAGAGGCCACAATTTCTTTGTTATATCAGTCTAAAATGGGTGCCTCATCAGCATCACCATGTTATACTCATTTTATGACATTCAGAGATTTCAAAGTGATTTAAAACAGTAAAATATACAATCAAACTTTGGTGCTCTGAAAAAAAATTTCCTCTTTTTAATATCTAACTACATGTCATTTGCTTTTTTATTCAGGCAACTCCGGAGGTGCCCTGGAAGTCATTGCCTGACAATAACTGATGTTCCTATCACTGTCTATGCAACAATGAGAAAGCCACCTGCACAAAGCAGCAAGGAAATGCATCCTAAATAGCACCATTAAGTCTTTTGTCAAGGTCTGACTAGGTCAAGGGTAATGGACCAGTATCATCTGCTGATCTGGTAAACAAATAAAAGTGGTGGCACCTTTAGATGATGACAACAGTTGAACTATTTACTTTTGGTAAGACAGACAGAAATGTCAGCAAAGCACACGTAGTGTTAGGCTATCAGTTATGTCTGACACATAAGACAGAATAATATTTCACAATTAGAAAATACCTTAGAGATTGTCTTGCTCACGGCAGATCATTAACATCAATAATTAAAGATGAAGCTTAATCTATCTTGGTCGTCAGTCAGGTGGGGCTTATTCTAAATGCTTAATATGTCTTAGGCTCATTTCCTTGTTCATATTTGGGTTGCTACTTGGCTAAATCCTTTCACCTTAGTACCCCAAGACAGTTTCCTGGCTTGATATTATTAGATAATGCTCTGCTCGGGTATAATTATGTTGGGTGAGAAATGGAGCCCTGGGGTTGTGTGTTTTGGAAGAGTATTGAAGATCAAAGAAAATTCTTAGTCCATGGTTAATCTGCAAGGCATTTAAGCTACTTCCATAGAGGAGCCCAGATTGTTGGTTACATGTATTGATAATGAAGTCAAAGCTATGGTTCTAACCCTGATTTTTCCAAGAAAAATGACGTCTGGTTATCACATTGTACCCCAAGTGCTAACCAGTTATCTTGATAAATTGTTTGTAATAGGTTTTGAGAAACTTCATGTGGATTTTTTAATTTGGTTGGATGTAGGATCACTTTTGAGGTTGAGGCCAGCTCTCTATGTTCTCTTTTTCTTCTTGCAGTAGTCCCCAGAAACTCAGCGTGATTTCCTTTTCTCTCGATGGCTGTCAGCATCCATCTAATGAAATTGTAGTCTCCAAAAGACTGACTTTAGGATCAGATACAATTTTCACCAGTGTTTTTTGTCTACCTTGCTGCTTCTGAAAATATACATGTAAGCCTTAAAAATGAGAAGTTTATTAACTTATAATTAAGTAGACATAGATGCATATGTGTTACATTAGGTGAAAAAGAAAAACTGCCAGGGAGTTATAAGATGAAAAACTCTCAGAGCTCACACCAAGCTGGGAGATGTTTGAATGCCAACCAGTTAAAGTGGAAAGATCTTGAACATGTGGGGCATTGAGCAGAAACTCAGAAAAGTCATACTTTCATGGGAGATCCAAACTGGAGCTAGACTAAAGGCTCATGTATACCAACTTTAAGAAAGCTTAAAAATAATCCTTGAGAGACTCAGGATGATTTCTAAGTAACCTCATTTTGTCTGCCAAATAAAATGGAACATTCCTTAAAGGAAGAAAACAAAATTGAGGCAGGAAATTGCCTGAGGCTGGAGAAAGAATGACAGGAGAAAGGAGTGATGAAAAATTCCTCAGAGGGCTGGGCTTGGTGGCTCAGGCCTGTAATCCTGGCACTTTGGGAGGCCAAGGCAGATGGGTCATCTGAGGTCAGGCATTTGAGGCCAGCCTGGCCAACATGGTGAAACCCCAACTCTACTAAAAATACAAAAATTAGCCGGGTATGGTGGCAGGTGCCTGTAATCCCAGCTACTTGGGAAGCTGAGGCAGGAAAATTGCTTGAACCCGAGAGGTAGAGGTTGCAGTGAGCTGAGATTGCACCACTGTGCTCCAACCTAAGCAACAGAATGATACTTCATCTCAAAAAAAAAAAAAAAAAAAAAAAAAAAAAAAAAAAAAAAAAAAGAAAACAAGAAAAAAGAAAAAAAGAAAAATTCCTCAGAGCTCATACAGGGCTGGGAAGAATGTGTGTTTCAACAATAGTGGATCTTTTAATATAGTACATGGATCATTGAGTAGAGTCTTCAGCAAGATATTGCCAAAGTAGGGTTAGTGTTAGGTTATGGAGATGGGAATAGACTGAAGACTACTCTGGACTTGCCTTAACAGAGTTTAAGAGCAACATTTGAAAGAATCAAACTGATTTCAAGTAACTTAACTGCATCCAAGGGGAGACAACCCCTCAGAATAAAAATAAAAACTACAATAAAATCCAGCACTGAAAGTGTAACATTCACAGTGATTAGCATCTAATAAAAAATTACCAGGCATGCCAAGGGAAAAAAAAAAAAAAAAAGGAAAAGGCATTCCACAGTCAGGAGAATCTTTAGTCGATGGTAACAGACTCAGAATGACAGATGACAGCATTAGTAAATGATATGATTTGGCTCTGTGTCCCAACCCAAATCTCATGTTGAATTGTATCTCCTAGTATTGGGGGAGGGACCTGGTAGGAGGTGATTGGATTATGGTGAACACCCATATGGATATGAATATGGAGTATTCTCCATGGATATGGAGAACACCCCTTGGTGTTCTCTTGATAGTGAGTGAGTTCTTACGAGATCTGGTTGTTTAAAAGTGTGTAGCACTTCCCCCTTTTCCCTCTGTCTCTCCTGCTCCACCATGGTAAGATGTGCTTGCTTCCCTTTGCCTTCTGCTATGACTGTAAGTTTCCTGAGGTCTCCTAGCCATGCTTCCTGTTAAGCCTGTGGAACTGAGTCATTTAAACCTCTTTTCTTCCTAAAATACCCAGTCTCAGGTAGTTCTTTATAGCAGTGTAAAAATGGACAAATACAGCAGACAAGCTACTATAAATATCATTCAAGTAGTAGACGAAAGCATAATGAAGAAATAAATGGAAGGTATAAAAATGACCCAGATAGAACTTTTAGAGATGAAAAGTACAATATCTAAAGTAATAATATACACTGAATACGATTAAGAGATTAGATACTGGAGAAGAAAATATTAATGAACTAGAAGACATAGCTATTTAAGTTATCCAACGTCAAGTACAAAGAAAAAAGCAATTAAGAAAAGAGTATACGTTTTGCGTTTCATTATCAAGCAGTCTAATATATATGTAAGTGGCTTCTCAGAAGAAGGGAGGGTAATAGAAAAATATTTGAAGAAATATTTTTCCCCAAATTTGATGAAAACTATAAACTCGCAGATCCAAGTACCTTAACCAACCCTAAGGAGAAGAAACGTGAAAACAAAACAATGACATGTCCTAATTAAATTGAAGAGAAAAATCTTAAAACTTGATAGTGAATGACACATGCATTCAGAGAAACAAAAGAATGAGAGTACACTTTTCATCAGAAAATATGAAGGCAAAAAGGCAATGGAGCAATATCTTTAAAGTATCTTTCAAAAATGAAGGTGAAGTAAAGACTTTTCAGTCAAACAAATGCTGAGAGAATTCATTACTAACAGATCTTCACTATAAAAAATGTTCAAGGAAGTTTTTCAGGCAGAAAGAAAATGGTACTAGATGGAAATTTGGATCTTTAGAAAGAAAGAACACAAGACATGGAAAATATGGGGATAAATATATAGGCTTTAAAAATTTTTAAACACTAAAGGTAACTGTTTAAGGCAAACTATGGCAATGATATTTCATGTAAAATTATAATGTATAATACTAGCAAAAAAATAAAGGAGGAGGAAAATAGAAGTTTACTTTTGTAATTCTTAGACTATTTGTGAAATGACACAATGGTATTTGACAATAGACTGTGATGAAGTAAATTAAACTTGAGTTATCTCTAAAACCTAACAAACAGAATTAGAGCTAATACAGTAGCACTAACTATTGTATAGTGGAGAGTAAATGGAATAAATATTACTCATTTAATTCTAAAGAAAACAGGAAAAGAGGAAAGAAGGAACAAAGGTAATATATTTACATCATATCATATTGATATTTGCATTAATTACAGAAGGTCTAAATTTCAGTCAAAAGGCAGAGATTGTCAGATTAGCTAGAAAAGATGCAACTATAAGCTGTCTACATGAACCCACCTTAAATACTAAGACTCAGATAAATTAAAAGTATAAAAGGATAGAAATAGATATACTATGCAGACATTAATCTGAAGAAAGCTGGAGTAGCTATGTTAATAATAGACAAGAAGATTTCAGAGCAAAGAATTTACAGAGGTAAAGAGAGACAATTCGTAATCATAAAGGAGTCAAGACATCAAGAGTACCTAACACTCTTTCATGTTTATGCCAGACCTTCAAAGTACATGAAGCAAAAATGGATGCAGTTGAAAGGAGAAATAACTCCACATTTGTTGTTCAGGATTTCAGCTGGTAGAACAAGTAAACAGAATCAGTAGGGATATAGAGGACATGACAATCGATATACAACACTTTACCTAGGAACAGCAGAATACTGTATATTCTTTTCAAGTGCACATGGAAAATTTACCAAGTAGAATATATTGTAGGCCAGAAAACAAGTTTCAATAAATTGAAAAGTATTCAAAGTATGGAAGGGTATGCAAAGTATGTCTTACAGTAGAATTAAATTATAAGTTAATAGCAGAAAGATACCCAGAGAATCTCACAATATTGGAATACTAAGTGAGACAGTTCTGAATAACTCATGAATAAAAGGAGAAATGACTGAATAAATTAGAAAGTACTTTGAACTAAATGAAAATGAAAACACAGCATATCAAAATGCATGGGTAGTGCTTAGAGAGAATTAAATTCTTGCATTAGAAAAGAAGAAACATCTCAAGGCAATGATCTAAGCTTCTACCTTAAGAAAACAGAAAAAATGAGCAAACTAAATCCAAAATAAGCAGAAAGAAAGAAGTAATAAAGATAAGAGAAGAAACAATGATATAAGAGCAGATAAATAATAGAGAAAATCAATAGAACCAAAAGCTGGCTCTTAAAAAAGATCAATAAAATTGATAAGCCTCTGGGTGGAATTATCAGGATAAAAAAGAAGACACAAATTATCAAATCAGGAATGATAGTAGGGGCATCACTACGGATTTAAAGGCATTAAAAGGATAAATAGAGTTTTTCAGCAGTATGAATTATTTAGTCTTCCAAGGCCTTTACCCTGAATAAATTGCCTTCCCACATTTCTTACATTTCCAGGTGTAAGCTTTCTGTAAGGGAGTATTACAAATAGGTCCTAGGGTAACTTGGTGACACCATGCTTTCATAACCTTCCAGCTCGCTGACATCAGCTCATTAATCAACAGTCTTTAGACATGATCATTTGACAACATGTTCTGTTGAGGATGCTGATTTAGCTCTCTGTTTGTAAACTGTGGTCTGGCTGGGCTGGTGAGGGACTCAAGCCTGAGCAGCCACCATCACTACACTTGAGGAGTTCCTTGAGAGATTCAACTGTTTCTTTTGGCTGCTAGGGTCACGCTACATTCCACTTACATTTCTGCCTTTCCGTCCCATGCTTTGGCAGATCATCAGGCTTTCACCCCTAATCCCATCTACCTTCTGCCCACCTCATCCTACCCTCTAGTAGTCTTCTCTGGGAATGGTGTCCTTGGGTGCTGTGACGTTTAGAAACTGAGTGGTCCTATTCATGGTAGCCAAACTTCTTACCTACTCTTCAGGACTTGAAAGGTTATCAGAGACCTGAGAGAGTGCTTTTTGTCTCTCTGAGGACTGTACCATCATTCCCTCAGGCTTCTCCCAACACCCTCAGGCAAACGAGAGATTTCTGGGGCTCAGTGGAACTCAGAGAAGTCACTGTCTGTTTTTTCCTTTTCTCAGACTTCCAGGAAATTTACAAGTCAAGTGATTGCCTTAGGAGGTTAGGTGAGGGGATAACTTTATGGAAACTAGGCTTCCTTTAAATTCACTCGTTATGAGCATATACTTACTTGCCAGACACTGGTCTCAGCTCTTGCAACATATCAGTGAATAACACAGATGAAAATTCGTGGCACTCACATTTTGGACAGGGGCTTGTTCAGTTGGCTTTCTGTACCGTATATAGACTCCGTGTGTGCATGTGCTGCAGGTTTGTGTGTGTGGTGTTGGGGGCATCAAGGTGTTGCACTGCCAGTTGTGCTGAAATGGTTTCTCTCACCCAGTCTTAAAGAAGAAGGGATTGGCCCCTAGAAACCTACTGCTCTTCTAGATGAGTCAAAGCAAGTGCCCTCTTGATTTTCTCAGTGAGACCCTGCCAGCTCACTACTTTATGGTACCTCTCTGGCTCTGGTCAGCTGGAAGGCAGATAGTCTTTGGAGGCAGGCAAGCAAGGTGACAATCATGCTGCCCCTGGAGGCAGGCAGTCTTGTTTCGACTACTGGCTTCTTGGTCCAGCTGAATGACAGTGGGCAAGTTATCTGAGCTGCAAATATTACCTCAAAGGATTAGTGGAATGAACAAATAAAATAATCAACTTTAGCTTATCATAGTGCCTGGCACTTAGTAAGTCCTCTATGAACAGACGTTAGCTATGTTCATCGATATCTTCAACATTATCATTATTTGTATATTTCAGACAGAAGGGTAGCAGGGGATGTAGGTAGGTATTGACATATGTACCAATATGTAATATATGTAATCATTTCAAGGTAACATTGTTTTATTTCCCTTGGTAATTCCTCAAAATATTTTATATGCTCTCCCCTCAAAAGTTACTCCCTTTATGTATTGTTAATTCTGTTGATATCAGGGCCTATTTTCTCTTTTTCTGTCTTCTGAGTTGAGTTTTTCAGATATAATTCTTTTATTTCATTTCTACATATTAATATTCTACCAGCCATTCAAGCCCATTTTTTCTAGGCTTTATTAATGTAGCTACTTGGAAAAAAGATTATAACATTTTAGAAATAAGACTAGTTGTGTTGCCGGTAATGTGGGGAGCACACTTTGTTTTTGAGACAGGATCTCACTCTGTTGCCCAGGCTGGAGTGCAGTGGTGCAGTCAGCAGTCATAGCTCACTGCAGCTTTGAACTCCTGAGCTTAAGCACTCCTCCGATCTCAGCCTCCCAAGTAGCTGGGACTACAGGTGTGTGCCCATGTACAAATTTTTCTGTAGAGATGGGATCTCATTATGTTGCCCAGGCTAGGAGCAAACTTTTAATAAAAGGACTTGTGTACTCTGAAATTGAATCTTACGATTTTGTCCTCCTGTTTTTGTTGTGATATCCTCAATGATTTCTATAGAACACACAATAATAGTAATAATAACCTACAGAAGCACCCCCTCATGTATAATTTTATTTTTCTTTTAAACAGATAAGGAAGGGAAAAAAGTAGTTTCCCTTTTTCTTATTTAGAAAAAATTAAATTATACTACATTTTTCTAGTATTCTGTTAGAAATTTACTTTATTAAACCTTGATAACTGCAGCTATAAACCTAAAATATTCTTCTTATACCGATAGACCAAACAAAAGGGCTAAAAACAAATCTATTATCTAATTTTAGATTATATGTAAGTTAGTGAGTCTCTTCAAAATAAAGAAAGGTAGTTTTAGGACAAAGAGATTTTTATATAGATTGAAAGTTATCTTCCCTGGAAGAAAGGTGAATTTGAGAATCTAGCCGCACTTCAAAAATGTGTGCAAATGTTTATTCAGAATCCCTTCTATTTTATTAGAAAACAGAAACAGTAATTTCACCAGTAGGAATTGCGTGTGCTCTCAATACAAGTAAGTTTGCCACTCCTTCAATTATTGTCCATTGCAGACATTTTGGACTCAAGGTAAGAATCCAAATGAGAAATAAGAAATATCCAGTCCCTGATGATTCATTTAAGTCCTGTTCAACTAGATGAAAGCTTCCACCAGAAGGAAGAGCTGCTGTTCCTCCTGGCTGGCTTTGTGTTTCTTTCAGTGCTCTAAAGAACTTTGTATTTGGGCGGCTGTGTTCTGTTGTGTCAGGCTGCTGGACAGGAGTTGATGCTTACGGCGCCGCTGACCAGGGCTGCTTTACTGAAGCTCACTGGGTGTCCGTCAATCACAAAGTGGCGTATGCAGCCTGTGAAGGGTTTGCTGGGGGCCAAGCGTGGTGTCAGTAGAGATTCTGAAAAGAGCAAGAAATAAAAACAAAGATTGCAATGAAGGTATTCTAAGCCCAAATATTACTTCCTGGTAAAAGTATACATATTTGCTCATATCATCGACATGATTTACATTTCAAAAATGGAATATAGTTATAATTGACTCATTTCTCAGGAACGTTGTTTGTGAAGTTCTATGAACATGTGGTAATTTTAATATTTTGCCATGTTTTTCCATGATCAGATTTCTGTGTATTGTAGCTGTCTTTCAAGGCTGAAATTTACCACTTATATGTAAAGCCTCAACAGTGAATTTTCATGATCTACCTATTTTTTTAAAGTTAATTTCACCTGGGCCTCACTTATAATGTGTGCTTTGCTAAAAAGGAGGAAAGAAATTTTAGCTTCTATACTATTTTTGGACTGGTTAATATTTCTGTTTAATTCATTACCCTTCACCCTTAAGCCTCCACATTTTTGCCTGTTCATAAAATATAATGAGATAATAATGAATTCACATAAACTAAAAGTTAATTTTTCTGAGCTCAGGGTTTAAGAACTATAAATAGGATAATGATAACTCGCTTAGTCTTTGTGTGGGCACAGGTGCCCTGTGGTATGCTAAGGGAACTTTCTTCTCTTATCTTAATTAGAAATCTAGAAGAAGCCTTATACTTATTAATTGTACAGACACAATTAAATGTGTTAGGATGATAGAAGCAATATAATTTAAAACAATTTAGAGAGCTTAGAAAGATCATAAAATTAAAATCCATTTACCCAAAGCTTATTATTATTTACCAACAGCTATGTGAGCAATAGCAGATAAAGGATGGAAAACACTTAGAAATCAGTAATTCAGGAAAGAACATAGAACAGCAAATGAAACATCAGCAAGCAGCTGTAATAAGTTTTCTAAGCAATGTAGGGAAGAATATGCAGAAACCGTGTACTGAAAATAAATCATGGAAATAGCATTTCATATTTAGAATGATAATCATAAAAGGTTTAGATTTGGAAGGGGCCTGAGAGATCAATTCCCTTTATTGTCTCTAGATTAGTGTGACTATTCTTCAAGCCTGTTCAGTGTACTTCATCATCTGGGTAAGAAATGAGTGAACAGGAAAGCTTATGAGGGGTAAGTAATACCTCAAAGTAAGCAAAGTAATACTTCTGCTTACTTTGGATACCAGACTTAGAACGTGGGTTTTGATTCTGCCCAAGCTTACCATCCTTTGGCTTATGAGGGAAACCATCTGGAGGTAATAATTCACGTAGCAGTTAGTGGTCTGAATAATTCGCCACACAATTAATTGTAGGTAGTGACAGTACAGTGCCCTAGGACCCTAAGTAATTGATTAATGAAATTAATGCATAATTTTAAGAGAGAATGTTTCCCAGGTTGAAGGCTTGACTATATACAAATAATGCAGAATTTTCAGTAGAGGAATGAATGGTTAGACCTGTGGGTGGGCTACATTAACAAAACATTATTATTATTATTATTATTTTGAGACGGAGTCTCACTCTGTTGCCCAGGCTGGAGTGCAGTGGTGCGATCTCTGCTCACTACAATCTCTACCTCCTGGGTTCAAGCAATTCTCCTGCCTCAGCCTCCTGAGTAGCTGAAAGGATTACAGGTGCTCACCACCACACTCAGCTATTTTTTATATCTTTAGTAGATATGGGGTTTCACTATGTTGGCCAGGCTGGTCTCTAACTCCTGAGCTCAAGTGATCCACCCGCCTTGGCCTCCCAAAGTGCCGGGATTACAGGTGCGAGCCAATACATCTGGCAGAAAAAAAGGATTTAATTTTTAATTTTGATTTTAAAACTGTCACATACTAAAGTTGACTTTTTTGGCCTATAGTTCCATGAATTTTATGCATTAGCTTTTTATGGATAGAAATAATGAGTCACCAGAGTTCTGAGTGGTATTCTTGGAGAATTCAGTGCATTTAGGGGTTTTATTTAGCCTAATTTCTTTAGTTATCCTCTTAATGCCTGGTTTCTGATATGATTTTAGTGGAATTAATCTTGAACAGCTCAAAATGATATAATTAATTACATTTCATCTGAAATTATAATTGCTTTTGTTCTAGGCTGGCTGGCCTAATTCTTAGATGGAATTAAAAGCTGCAGTGGTGCAGCGGGCTAGTGGTTACGCCCTTCTGGCCTGCTAGCTCCTGCGCTGGCTCGTTAGCTAAAGTTTGCTATTCATTCTATGTCTCAGGCAGGCTGAATTTGGCTTTAGGTACATCTTGCCTGTCCAGTCTGTGGGGCTTAGCAACTCTTGTAGTGAGGGATGATAGCAGTGTGTGAGGCTGGGATCAGACTGTGAAAGCAAACAAACAAACAAAAATCAAAGATAAATATCTGTTTGAAAGATGTAGTAAGCACATTGGGTACATAGTGAAGGACAAATACTCCAGCTTCCACAAGGGAAGGTCATGCTTGTTTTGTCCACCTCCCAAAGCCTAGCACATTGCTTAATAGACAATCTATGCTATGTGTTGGATGTAGTCATGTTCCCTGCCATCAAGGAATGTACTACTTAGTTTCAACAATATTCTGTACTAAGTGCTACAACAGTGGTATGCGTACACATCCTAGAGGGAAAGGGGCATGTATGTAAGTAAATGTCTGAGCTGAGTCCTAAAGGTCAATAGGAGTTAGACTGGGGAGGAATAGGAGAAGTTGTTTCTTAACAAAGGTACTAGGGAAGTAAAGGAAGAACATTTCCCAGAAATTGAGGCCCAGTTCCCTTATGCAAAGGCCTGGAGCAAAGAGACCATCACTAAACATTTAGGAACTGCAAGTCCCGGAAAGTGTGGGGAGATCCCAAAGGTAGGGACGAGGAGGAGACAGATGATCAAGAAGCTTGCATGCTATGGTGAATTTAATCCTGGAGGACCTTGGGAAGCTGTGAAACATTTTAAACTGTGTTGTGATTTCTGGAGGGAAGCAATGTGCAGAAATATGCAGTGATGTGAGACGTTTTCATGCTGCACCTGCATGAAGTACAGTGCCGGCCTTTGACAGAATCCTTTCGACAGAATCCTTTCAAAGCTGAAGTCAGAACAGGGAGAGGACTGGGGAGTGGAGAAGGGAGTGAAATGGGGAGACAAAGGAGAAGAGTTGCTTTGCGAGGGTCTCAAATATTTCTTTTCACACCGGGTTACCATTATTGTCAATACTGGTATTTGAAAAAGTTCAGACAAAGAAGAGTGCTTAGTTGTTACTATTTTTGGAGTACCCAAGGTCAGATGCTTAATTTTATCTGTGCTTTCTTGCCCTCTTCTTTAAAGCATTGTCTGTCTTTATGGGTCAGTCTAAAAATAATCTATTAGAAGATTATTAAAATCCCCACCAAGCCAAGCACAGAAAGACAAATATCATGTGTCCTCACTCACATATATGAGCTTAAGAAGTAAATCTCATGGAGAGAGGTAGAGAGCAGTTGGTAGTTACTAGAGGTTGGGAAGGGAAGGGAAGGGGGAAGAAGGAGATGAAAAGAACTTGGTTACTGGGTACAAAAACACGGTAAGATAGAAGGAATAATTTCTAGTATTTCATAGTACAATAGGGAAATTATAGTTAAGATAATTTATTGTATATTTCAAAATAGCTAGAAGAGAAGGGTTGTAATGTTACCAACACAAAGAAAAGATAAACGTTTTAGGTGATGGATATTACAATTATCTTGATTTGATCATTACACGTTGTATACAGGTATCAAAATATCACATGTATCCCCAAAATATGTACAACTATGATAGGTCAATTAAAAACTCACCACCAAGTTCCCGCTGCAAAAGCTGGGTTATTTCCCTTTTAAATCCCACTCCCCAGCCATAGCATTCAGGTTTTCCAAGTTAGTGAAATGTGTAAAAACAAATGTATTCAATATGAGGACATGGTCCTTGCTTCAGAGGTTTAAAACAATTGGGGTGTTTATGTGTTGTCCATAAGTGTCTTGTCACAATCCTGGATTATACACCATTCTTGGCAGATGACAGCAGCAGTGACTGATGATGTTTACAGAATTGCAGCTGGGAACCTCTCTGAGGGAATGTCACTACCAATGGACAACAACTTATGGTCTGCAGCTGTTTTTGCAGTTCAGACTAATCATGGACAGAGAGAATTGTGCATTTTTTCCTACTGAGGAAGAGGAGCAATTAACAGCAAGCTTAATCCCCCAAAGTTCTCAGATCCTACTGTAGTGTTAGTCAATGAGTTTTCTTTGTGTTAGAGATGAAATAAGAGTATGTGTTTCACTGTGTGTATGTGTGTGGAGGGCACTTAAAAGGGAAAGGAAAGAAAAAAATAAGCAAACATGGCAAGGGAGAGTAATAGCTACTGGGTGGAATGCTAGGGTCTAGTTCTTACGTGTCACTTTATTGTGCTTTTTCCACTTAAACAACACTGTATATAAAATTCTTTGAGTAACTAGGTGCATCATGAAAACACATGGCTCAATTTTACAATAACAATTATGAGAACTCAGTTTTTTGGATTGGAAACTTTTCCTTTTTAAGCAACACTTACCTGGAACACCTCCAACAAACACAGGCTCCCTGTGATCAATTGGTTTTGGATTCAGGGGTCCAACCACGTGGTTCACTTCAGAGTCCACATCCAACTGAACCACATTAGAATCTCTAATAACTGAAATGCAGGGCAAAGACCAGTCATAAGTGGCACTGGAGTGATGAATTTTTACATGAGAAAGACTATTTATCACAGTAATTGCTTTTATTTATTCCAGAATAAAGCTCACACTTTCTTCTAAATTATTAAAATCATCAATGATGGCTAACAATGTCTAACCAAGAGATTACTGTAACATTTTCCTTAGAAAGGGAGAGTATTTAGAATATTCTTGTGCTACTTTGTTTTTGCTCTGTAAGTTATGCATTATTTAAGCAACTCCTCAACACAATTTTGCAGCACTCATATTCTGAAATCACATGTGGATTCAGTATACACATAATGGTATAATAACATGATTTTCTTTTCTTGGATACTTTTAGACTGTCATGTGTTACCTATCATATAAGTGATAGTCTAAGTTCTGCCAGGTCATAATTTTACATTTGGGTGTGCAGGCTCCCCAGGGCAGTCAACTTTTCTCACCTGTAATTCTGTGCCATCTGCCATCACAGAGACTCTGCTTGGGTGTTACTGAGGTGGAAAAATCTCTGATGCCATTATTGACTTTCACTATGACCTGCAAAATATAGGGCACATTCTATGATTTAGTTTCTCCTCATTGTGATAAAACAGAATTTCTTAAATAATTTACCACAGTGAAGCAATACTTCAACAAATATTCACACATGATTAAATTTGCAATTTGAACACAAGGGGTCACTATTTGGCAGGCTATAGAAATAGGTTCAGCTGGGGGTGCTCTTTGGGGAGAGAACAAAGTAACTTCATGGGGAGAAAATAGGGAGAGAGGGACACTAAGAAATAGAATAAATCCCTTCAATTTCTAAAGATTGAGTGTGTTATACGAAGCAGGTTAAAGTATTGGTGAAGAACATGGACTTTGAAGCTAGACAGCCAGTCTCCTATTTAACTTACTCTCTGCCCCAGTTTTCTCGTTTGTAAATTAAAAGCGATACTGTTACCTACATCATGGAGATAATTGGGAGGATTAAATGAGTTCATCTAGGTAAAGCATTTAGAATAGTACCCAACAAATAGTAAGCACCAAGTAGGGATACGTTTTATTGTGATGGCTCAATATAATTTAATAGAATGTACTAGAACCCAAATAAAAAACTGTTATATTAAGTTAGCAGCATCAATGAAAATATACTTTTTTCTTAATATTTATTTGAATACTTCTATGAATATTCTTTAGTAATATCTTAGGATGAAAGTGGCATTTAATTATAACATAATTTTTTTATTTCTATCATTTGAGAATAATATATATAGTATATATACATATCTAGTATATGTATATATGGTATCTGATATACATATATTATAGATATTTAGAAAGATGTTTTAGTGTTTGTTGATTTTGATAGTTATTTGGTGAAAAAAAGTGCTTCTCATTATTTTGTTAAAACTCTTTATGTTGTTATTGGTGATTATTTTTTATATTATTTTGCCATATTTTCATGACTGTTTTGATCAAATCAACTTTCAACATAGGAAGCTGAATCCAAATATTGCCCACATTTACATTTCATGTTACAACTTTCCTATTTTTCTTTTTCAGTTAGGGAAGATTGATGAAATAATTCTGTGAAATAAATCTGCTTCAGATCTAGAATCCAAGGTCAGATGAGACAAATCATTAAACCTTTTTCAGACACTACCTGTCCATTTTTCATGTGAACATTTAGGTACTCCCCATTGACACTGTGGCCGTGGACCAGGGTTCCGGAACTGCTTCTGGGACGGACTTCAAATGCAATTTCAAACTTCAATCCAATATTGAAAGATTCATCTGTGGAGATAAACACTATAAACTCCCAAGAACAGCAAGATCATATTTGTAACTATGGTGTGATTTTGTAATTATATATCTTTTTTATCTGTTTTTGAAAGTTTGATGCATTTTTTAACAGATAAGTAGAAAGTGGCTTTTCCATGTCAAACTCACTGGGGAAAGCTCTGTGGGGAACCAAGATAACTAACGCATCCATCCTGTTGTGGGGTGTGAGGCTGGCAACAGCACACAAAATATGTGTTATGGGAGCTCAGGGGAGGAGAAATTAATTCCAAGTGGCAGCAGCACTGTTGAGTATTTCACCAGTGAGGAGGACGGGGCAATCTGGGCAGAGGAAGCAGACTGAACGCAGCTGCAGAGGCTGGAATGCTCGGAGAGCTCTGTGAAGGCCATTGTGGCTGGACTGTCTCTGCCAGGCGAGAAGGAGGCATGGTGAGGGGGAGCCACGCTGGGAAGGGCTCTAGTGCTGAAGTATGGAAGTTAGGCTTTATTTTGCAGTCACTCAGCAAGAGAGCTGTCTTGATTGGACCTGTATTTTAAAATAATTCTTAAACAAAAACCTAACTGGTGCCAGTGCTGTACAGCATTTCAGAGGAGAAAGAGCAGAGAAAGTATTTAGGAGCTGTTACTGAGGTGATCCAATAAAATTCTTATTAAGAATAGTTGTGTTTACTCCAAGAGACTCATGGCAAACCAGGGCATCTAAATACTGTTCATTTAACGTATCTTATAAATCATTTAAAATTTTTTCTTGCTATTAGTTAATGCTCATGGAGTAGTATGCAAATTGTGCAGTTTGCTCCGCATTCCCAGCTGTCCAAACCATTAAGAGTTCTTATCACTGAAATTCCATGAAAGGCTGAGAATTGTAAGTGTAGGTGTTTTAGTGTAGGGGTAATGGTGGATGAGGCAGGAAAGTAAAATCATGAGCTAGACAAAAGAGGAAATACTACCTCTGGGTGTTGTGCTGGATATGGTGGTGGTTTAGAAAGTATACTTGGCTGCAGTGTAATTTCTTTATTTGGGGCATGTGCAAAGTACCTAAGTGCCTTGAGAGCAGGGAACATGCAGCTTTATACCCTTTCCTGTCCTCATTCCGGGCACTTATTTTGGTGTCTTCCTCACACCCAGTGATTGCTCCACAGAATATTCTTGGAATGAATTAGATGGTGATTGTGTGTAGTCTGCTAGGATTTTATTTATTTTTAGAACTGTTATGTCCCATCATCTGGCACAGGGACTGCCTTACGGGAGGCATACAATAAAAACTGAATGAGTGAGAGAGTAATGGTCAAGAAGAATAATAAAAATCCAGAAATAAAAATTTCTGAAGGATAATGTTGTCTGCTGGTGTTGCAGGTCTTGGGGAGAAACTGGGACTTCCTTTAGTAGAACAATGGTTCATGCCAAGAAGGAGCAGAGCAAGACCTCGAGGAGCAAGGTGGCCAAAAACTGACATGGATCAGGCCACGGAGCAGCATAGACATTCTAAAGGAGCCCAGGTGGTCTTCATCCAGAAGTTTGGCAGCTATGGAGAAGCCTGGTCAGGGAGAGTATACAGGGATGGGGACTGTATGTATGATTTGGAGTGCAGGAGGGAGAAAGATGGTTCTTGTGGGGAGAGGTCATCTTCTAAGGGCTGAGTTTGGCATTCTTAAGTTTTAACTCTGGGTCTGATATTCCCTGTTAGCCATCTCCAGGAAGAAGCATTTCATGACTGATATTTTTAACATGACTAATGTTACCTAGAACCACATATCCTCCTTCTGTTGAAAAGTAAGTTCCTGTTTCCATGGGGCCTTCAAAGCAAGGGGTCACACTGAATGTCTGAGAAGCAGAGGTGATGGAGGCCCCATTGAGCTGGAGATTGCTGAGACAGCCACTAAAACTGTAGATGGAGTTAATCTGAGGGAAGAAGACATTTCTTAAAATCCATTTTCTCAACACAGATGCACCAAGGGGAAGCAAAATGAGGGGGTTTGAGTCCTGAGGGAAACCAAATAATTCCTTGTTGTATTTATTTCAGATATCTCAATGATCAGTACTTTCCTGGATAGTTGCTTTTTAACTGGTTGTTTGAAGCTGGAATTTTGTATTTGATAATGTCAACCTGTAGTAATTAAGCTATGGACATTTTTATATTACACTTTGACACAATAAGTTGCAGCTGTGGTTTTCAAATTGCATATTTAGAAGTATCCTAGTTTTCCCTCAAGAATGACAGCTGCGCCAAGATCACCTAAGGCTGATGAGGGCTAGCAAAGTTCTTTACTTAAATCTACCATAGTCACATAAACAGCAGAAAGCTTTCATTTCTGGTTTCATGAGCTGTTTTTGTGGTTGAGAATTTATCATATCACAGGACATGAAACTTGGGCCACTTTAGATAACCGATTTTGTACTGCATTTGGACATTTTACAAAAGAGATTGCCATGGAATTGGGGCTGCTTATCTAAAATCTAATTATAATGTAAACCATCTTTTTTGATTCATCTACATACATTAATGGGTCTTAGAAATTATTTTTAGCATTGCTAAAATAACCTATATTTATGTGAAGAAAAATTTAGTCCTTTGATGCATTCTTTTTATTGCTAAATTTTTTTATAAGTGCAACATTTTTAATTTTTGAATTACACAAATGATATTTTTCTACTATATTCTCACTTCTCCCCAGGGTAACCACATTTCCTTATACATTTACAAATTGTGTGTGTGTGCGTGTGTGTGTAAGAAACAAAAATGGGATTGTAGTTTGCATAATGATCTGAAACTTTTTTTCACTCAATAATGTATAATGCAATGATTTGCTTTCTTTTTTGTTATGCCTTTACATTAAAAGTATGGGTACTTTCTGAACAAATAAGATCCCCTTGAGACATAAATTTTCATGATAATTTATACCTCTGAAACTTTTTCATTTCACATCTACCTTAGAATCGAAAGATTACTTCTGACTTTGTAATGCCACAGGGCAGACAGGCAGCCCATAAGACAGTACTTTGATGTCCCATGTTCAGAAAACTACAGCTTTACTGATGCTAGTTTCCAGTTTCTTAAGTTGTGAAATGAGGGCCTCAATTAGGTGATGTTCTGGCTCTAACGGTCAATGGCTCTACCTGGTCATGCCTGGCTTACCTGAACATTTTTCACAGCCTTTCCAGGAGCCACACCTCCCAAATAAATGGGACCCTTGATTTTCCAGGTAGCTTCAGTAGGAGGAAGACTTTCTTCTAGGACTCGAAGACCATCAATTACCAGTCGGCCACTGCTCCTTTCTCGAATAAATACCACCTGGATGAAGAGAAGAAAAATAGCACATCTCAGGTACATTCCAAGATTGGAGAAAAGGCTGTATTTCCTTTTCTTCCAACTTTGCTATTGCAATGCTGTGGGAAATCTTCAGAAAGTTTATTTTTAAAATGGTCCCATCTCTGAAGGTCAGGAGTTTATCTCTTCTGTTTAGTAGGCTTCTGGCAATGCAGTTTTTGGAATGGCAGAAACTTTATCCCTCATTTGATTCTGTTTTGTTATACAGCATATGCCTTTATTGTGAGTTGTCTCCAGGCCTCTTTGCTTTATATACATAGGTGTATTTTTTTCCTGCTTATCTTCCATTTACCACTTCATGTATTAGAGGAAGTGATCCATATATTTTCTGACCATTAGATACAATGATTTAAAGCTTAATTTCTGAATATAGCTTATGTTTTTCCATGTTCTCTATGAAGCTTTTCCCAGTTAACCAGGCCACATATGGCCAGAACAGGCCATATGTTCTCTCCCACTTAGATTTCTTGTGATTAATTATAATGCATGTTACATTGCTTACTCTTGACATTACATACCCACCAATTTCTTTCAACATTTATCTGCTCCCACTGTGGTATCCTGTCTTCCTAACTGATTTACTGTTCACTTTGTATCTTCCACAGCTTAGCCAATAAAAGACACTCGGTAATAATTGTTGAAAAGTAAAAACCTATTGGCAGTAGAAAATAAGTGAGAAATCATTAAAAACTAAATTTCAGTTTATGTTGACCACTGATCCTTTGGTTAAAATAATTATGCTCAGCCTGTGTCTCTTTTTAAATAGTATGCTTCAAGACTTTTATAAGGAATACAATTTTTTGAAATTGAATTCTGAGTGTGCAGCAGCAGACTTTTAAAATGGATATTTCTAGAGAGAGTAATGGAGGCCCATGAGTGTCCATTTGACAGTGGTAGCTATTTGCTGATAATACTGTTCTCTGCCTTCAACTTACATCATGCCACAGGCCATCATTGTATTTCTCCTGGCTTCTAATCTTCAGTTTCTTGTGACCAACATTAAACATGTAAACCAAGCGGCCGTGGGCCAAAAATAGAGTCATAAAGTCATTCTCTTCTTGATCTGAGACATAGAAGATCATGCCATGAGAGGAACGAGTTCTCAGACGAATGGAAAACTGAGATCTGGTAAATGAAAAGAAAGGGATTACCATACGTAAAATGAGACTGAGGATAATCTCTAACTTCTTTAAAATAATACAGTGTAAGCAAGAATAAATAAGTAGCCATTCTATCTAATCCCAAGCAACATTATTCCATACTTAGTATTATTAATGAATATTACATTAGCATGGCTAGTTCAAAAATGTAAATTCTTCTCTACTTCCTTGTACAACAAGGATGTATTCCACATTTGAGGAAATGTTGTTTCAGTTAAGGATCTTACTGTGTCTTGCTTTGAAAATATGGCTGCAGGCTGGGTGCCATGGCTCAGGCCTATAATCCCAGTAATTTGGGGGGTCAAGGCAGGAGGATCACTTGAGCCTGGGAGTTCAAGACCAGCTTGGGCAACATAGTGGAACCCCATCTCTACAAAATTAAAAAAAAAATTATCCAGGGATGGTGGTGCACACCTGTAGTCCCAGCTATTTGGGAGGCTGAGGTGGGAGGATCACTTAAGCCTGGAAGGTTGAGGGTGCAGTGAGCCATGATCATGCCACTGCCCTCCAGCCTGGATGGGAGAACAAGACCTTGTCTCAAAAAAAAAAAAAAAAAAAGCTGCAATTTAGTAAAAATATGTATGTTAAAGAAGTTTATCCATGTGGACAAAATACTAGTGAGTAATACAAATAATATCACTTGTGTGCTATCTAAAATACAGACTAAAATTTTTTCCCAGTAAAAATTAATTAGTGGATACCATGTGTAAAAAGCAGCCACCTGAGTTTGTAGAAATTAAACAAAACCTTCTAGAAATTTAACCACAGGCTATGGATAAGATACATTTACTAGGTTAACTTCTAGTTTGATTAACTCTAAATTCTTCCCAAAAAATAGAAAATACTGATTCTGCCTATTAGGCAGGTAGCAAATTATAAGACATTAGAGATTTCTTATTGAATACTTTGCCTCTATGAATGTTTGACAGAGCTATGTAAGACCTATATAAAAATATTTGGGTGCTAAAACTATAAAAATAATTCTTCAGTAATATCAGATAACCTGGAGATTTGTGAAATACTGGAAAGAGGTGATGGGGTTGGAGATAGCTGGAGGGTCATAGACAAACAAGCTTATTTGTATTTTCAATGCTTTATTAACCTTCTAGTAGTTCGAATGCACTCCCATTTACAACCTGAAAGCAATTTGTATGGGAAAGGGAGCGTGATATCAAGGTTAGATGATGAGTCATTTGAAACTTGCTCCATCTTCCCCTCCTTGACTGTCTTTTCTTTTTGGTCAAATACAGTAAACTCCTGGTAGAATATTGTTTTATGAACCTTACAAATGGAAAATCACAGAGAATATAATTCTTTGGATAGTATAAATCATGTACTATTTAGTACTTATTTCGATGATAACATAATAGGATTAAGGTGGCACAGAAAGGAAAGATAGGTAAAAACGATGACATGTGGCAAACAAAGATGGAGCCCAGCCATGTCATTAAGAGTCTAGGAGTATAGTGTGTTACTTTACTTTGCACCAAAATCTCCTTTTAAGTGTTCAAACTCTTGGCGGCTGTTGGCTGTTCCTCCATATTGATAGGCGTGCTCTATTGCTCTAGGGCTGTTGGAAAGGTGGCAATGAGAGTTTCTTGGAGTATTCCGCTCTGGGAATTTCAGGGCAACAGGATCCCATGAAGGTGCATCTTTACTTTTCCCTCCCTATAAAAGTAAACCAAATTAAGGGATAAAAGTGACATACTAGCACCAAAAAGTACTTTGTGATGTCCTCATCATTAATAAGGATAAAAAATTTGTATATTATTTGTGCATTTTACATTCATGGAACATTAGGCCCCCTCTCTTCCCTACCTCTACCGCTATGAGCAAATGACAGCAGTAGCTGCAGCAGTAACATCAACAACATAGCATATTAATGAACCACAAATTCTTCCACATGGTAGTAAAGCAAAGTTAAACTGAAGCTACAGAGACAACTGCTCTATCATTTAAATTAAGTGCACATCTTAACCAATAGTGAAAAGTGGCAAAGTTGGCAATTAAAATGACCCTGAATCAATCAACAAAATCCTTACATAAGAAACAATATTAATATTACTTTAATACACAGATTATTACTTACGCATGGTGTGTAAAAAGTTAACATAGCAACATCTTCAAAATACTTAAGGAGATTTTTGGTGATAGGATATGTAGTAGAATTTTATGTGACAGGATATAGAACAATTTTTAAACACCTTGTGCTCTTAAAATTGCATGGCCGATGCTAAAATTTAGAGTTGTGCAAGTATAGGCTAATATTTAATGATTATTTAGTTTTAATTTCTGAAGCAAAATAAAAGTAAATGCAAATAAATTCAAGTATTTAGTCACTTATTCAAGCAAATGTTTAGTGACTATCCAATGGGTAGAAGTAAAGGGGAAGGAAATCCATGATTATACATTCCTCCCATGGGTGGCATGTAGTGGGGAATAGAAAGTCAATGAGAAATGATTCCTGTTTTTTAAGGAACTGAAAATTAATTTGGAGAAACAGTTACAACAGCAAATTGGAAAACAGGGTTGGTGCCAGATAGGACCTTAGATGATTGCTGGAGGTTTTGTTTTTTAGGTGATGAAGAGCCACACAGGTTTTGAAAGCAGGGAGGGAGTGGCCTGCTCTGACCCACCTAGGAAGACAGCTTGCAACAAAGAAGGCCTGATAGAAGAGGAAATGTGTGGCAGCAGGGAGGACAGAGACACAGCAAGAAACAAGATGAGCGATAGGATTAGATACAAAAATTCAGGATTACTGAATGAGCACACGCAGGCAACAGACAAGATGAGAGAGAGGATTAGATCAGAAAAGTTCTGGTTCAGGATTACTGAATGAGCACACACCTTTATTCCCAGCCCCCCTATTCCCATTGAAATGTCAGAACAATGTACATAAAAATAAATCCACAGCAGTCCTGGAAATCTGAGAGGGTTTCTACTGGCAGAACCAAGCCGTGTGGAATTTCTGGAAGATATAAAGTAGATTGGAACAGATGGACAATAAAACCCTTAATCTCATAAGGGCAAAAGACAAGACCTACAAAAAAAAAAAAAAGTGTTTTAGCTAAATCTCAGAATTACATTCAAAATCTAGATGTGATTTTGGGCAGAGGGCAGGTTAATTAATTAAAGGACAGACCAGCTGTGCCAGTGTCTCTTGCTCTCAGGGCAGCAGCTCGTGCAGTTGGATTTTGGCAGTGGAGACTCTCACAGTGGTGGTTAGGTTGGAGAGAGATGGGAGCTCATAGACTCTCATTTCCTAAAGGAAAGCCCACCTGGTTCCACCATTCCCACTTCCCTTCTTTATGCAGTTGTCAGGACTCATAACCTGATTTTTACTGCAACAGAAATAAGGTTTCTCTCTTGGATGGAGGAAATATACCCAGCTACCAGTACTTTTTGGTCCAGGCTCTCGCCTACAAATAATGGCCATAGCTTCAAGCCGTAGGTGGGCAGAACGGGCTGGAGTAGGGCTGCCAGGAGATTCTTTAACTCTAATGCCTTAGGAAAATTTTCCCAAATCCATGCTCTATTTCAATCCCAGTGGAGTAATATACTTTATGATAGGAGATATGATCACCTTTGTCTCAGTGAAAGGCCCAGCTGGAAATACTTTGCACAGGGCCTGTAGTGAGGGTAAGAGAACAGAGTGAGAGTGAGGGTAGGGGACTTTCCCCAACTCTGGCTGCTTCCTGTTCTCTCCATTTGGATGGAAAGGATCTCACGCTTTCTTAGTCAGTGTATCCACTTAGCTCTAGGTGCTCAGTGAAGCACAGGGTTATTTGAAACAGAACAATCTCAATTTACCAGCCTTGCCTGACTCTGCTTCAATGTGGGAATACATGACTATGTAGGTGCGTCTCTCATCTGCTGCAAAAATCAATAAACTCTGATGTCTTTATATATGGCAACCAAATATGCTAATTCTTCTGCAGATACACATTCACACTCTTAATAATGATAAAATAGCCAAGGTATAACTTCATTACTTTATACCATACAACACAGAGACTCAGTTTGTTATCCTAAGATGGGTATGTATATGGTGATTCTCAATGAACACCACTAGACTTTGGCTTTACCAGTGTAATTTTTTGTTTTCTCTGTGGGCCTATTAGTTGCAATCCCACTGATAGTACCAGTTCAATTTAGCAAGATTCTTTTGTGTCAGATAACAACCAAGCTAGTTGAGCTACTGAAGAAAAAGACGGCAATGTGTTATACGGATATAGGGGTATCTTTTTTTTTTTTTGAAACAAAGTTTTGCTTTTGTTGCCCAGGCTGGAGTGCAGTGGCATAATGTCGGCTCACTGCAAACTCTGCCTCCCAGGTTCAAGCGATTCTCCTGCCTCAGCCTCCCGAGTAGCTGGGATTACAGGCATGCACCACCTTGCCTGGCTAATTTTTGTATTTAGTAGAGACGAGGTTTCACCATGTTGGCCAGGCTGGTCTCGATCTCCTGACTGCTTGATCTGCCTGCCTCAGCCTCCCAAAGTGCTGGGATTACAGGTGTGAGCCACCGTGCCTGAACGGGGTATCTTAAACAATCTAAGATAGTATTGTGGTGTCCCAGCAGGGGCTAGAATCAATTGGAAAGCTAGAAAAAATCAAGGCACTCCCTTTCTGGAGGTTTCTGGTTTCTCAGAGCATCTCTTTTCATTTTTCTTTCTCGACAGGATAGCTTTCTGCCTTTCACTCTATGAAGCAGCTTTTTTTCCTCTTTGTATAATTAACATAATGCCCTTAGGTTTACATGTTTTCTATTCAATGGCCAGCTCAGGCAGATCTCTCTAGGTTCTAAGTTTCCAAGAAAGAGAATCTGATAGCCCAGCTTTGTGCGTGTGATCTACCCTGGTCCAGTGATCTATATCCAGGGAAGTGAGGTCTTGCATCTAAAACACAGGGCCTGCCCACTGGGTAGGAAATCAGTTCTTAGAGAACAGAGTGGTTTGCCAGATACCCTAGCATGATGTCTGTTACAATACTTGAAATGTTCATTATTAAACACGAAATGAGAAACTTTTCCCAATTAAATTTGAAACGTAAACATTGTTAAAAAAACTTAAGACTGAAACATAGATGATAAGACAGGTATTCACAAATACCATAGGGAAATAGAAATCAATGTTACCTTTTTGGAAAGCAATGCCTTGATTCAGTAATTCTCCCTCTAGGAATCTATCTTAAAGATTTGTTCAGCAATACACTCAAAGATTCATCTACAAAGATCTTTAGCTTCCAGAAAACTGGAAGCAACTAAAAGTCTATTAATGGTTAAATGAATATAATAAGTGAATAAAATGGGATATTAGGAAGTGATTGTGAAAATAAATTATTACAATCCCAATTGCTTTGGTGCAGCCTTAATGAAAATTTAGGTCAGAGACCACATATTTTTCTTGGTAGTTATTTATGAAGCTGTTGAAACAAGGGTCAATAGAAGAAAAGATTAGCAAATGTTGATATTCTAGTTATCATAAAATATAATTGAAATCTATGGTGATTCTGTATCTTGTTATTACAAAGTCAAGTTTCTGTCTAACACTATTTACCATAAAGGTTAGCAAGTTTCCTATAATACAGAAAAACTTCTGTTAATAGGGCTGTTGATTATAACCTTCAGACTGAATGTTTGTTGGGAAATCACATTTGATAGACAACTTAATTTAGAAAACTGTGTTTATTTAAAGGGGTAACTGTGTTTGCTTGAGAAGGTTGATGTCCCTCATCAACCTGTAATGTTAATCTGCTGCCTATGACCCTCTGACCAGTGTTCAAGTGCCAGATAAAAAAAGTTTCAGGATAAATCTTTTAGCATCAATGTATGAAGGTAACAGCAAGACTCTATTAGAATTTTGTAGTATACTCTGAAAACTCCTTCATAGTATCTTCCAGCAAAATCCTTCATGAGAATCAATGAAATTATCTGTCTTCCATGTCCAACTCAGGAAGGGATCCTAAGAAAGTACTAAGTTTCAATTATACACACACACAATTATTTTGTTAACATTGATAAAGCAGTCATGTATGAACAAAGAAGAAGTTTCAAGAGGATTGAAAAAGTAGTCCACATATGCTCATATATATGGAAAATGTCAAGATATAATGGTCAGTGAAAAACCATCAGAATGGAGAAGCTGGTGGAGACACTTCCCTTTTGCTGATGGTCCAGAAGCCAGCCTTGGACGGCAATCAGTTCTTCCCCTGAAACAATGCTCAACCTCACTAGCATTCAGAGAAATGAAAACTAAAACCTCAATTTGTCCATCAGATTGGCAAAATTATAGAAATTTGATTATATTCATTGTTAACAATAGTGTGGGACAATATGTTCTTTCAAATGCTGTTTGTGGGACTGTAAATTGGTATTGCCTCAATATTGAAAATGCGTATTCCCTTGAGCCAAGCAATTTTACTTTTAGGAACCAATCCTCCAGAATACTGTAAGGCGCTATAGAGATATAATCACTAATATTCACTGAATCTTTACTCCATGCCTTGCACTATACTAAGTGCATATCATTTCATGCATTAACTCATTTAGTTTTTGTTACAACCCTATGATGCAGATAGCTGTGTATTTATTGAACACCTGTTACATGCATTGTTCTGAGTGCTTATTATACATCAGGGAACAAGATGAATGAGCTTGCATTTTAGTAGAGGAGACAGATAATAAATAATAAACATAATAAAGAAAGCATACTAATAAAATATAAGTACTACGAAAAAAGAATAGAAAGAAGCAAAAGAGCAGCATTACTGGTGGAAGGTAGGAGACAGGCTGCAGTATTCAATAGGGTGTCAATGTAGGTCATTGAACAGATGAGAGTTGAGCAATTGTAGACGGAAGAGAAGTTGTCTGTGCAGATAGTTGGGAGAAGCGCGATCCAAGCAGAAGGGAAGCCTGAATAAAGAACCTAAGGTGGGAGTACACATGGCCCATTCTAGGAATAGTTGGGAGGCCAGTATGGGGAGAAGACTGAGAGAGGTGGGCAAGTAGGAGGAGATGAACTCAGGGTAAGGGGCATGGATCACATAGGGCCTCTTATGAATTATGGTGCCTTGGGCTTTTACTCTGAGTGTAGTCGGGGGGCCATTTGAACACAGTAGTGACATGATATGATTTATATTTATAAAGATCTGACTGTAGGGTTGAGAATAGGCTATCAGGGAACAAGGTGGAAGCAAGGAGACCTGCTGGGAGGTATTGCAGTTATTCAGATGAGAGTTGGTGGTGGCATGGGCCAGGATGGGAACACTGACACCTGAGCGCACTCTTAAAATTGGATCATGAAAGAGGTGGGGAGGGTTAAACTGAAAGAATTAGAAGGGATTAAGGGTCCCACTTGTAATGAAGGCAAATAATGTACAGAGTTGCAGTAAATGCATGAGAAAGAATAGTAGGATGGAATTTTAGAACTCAAGATTTTGATAATGGAGTAGCTTAAGCTGATGTCACAGACCAACTGTGCATGTGAGTGGTTGAAGTGAAGGCCCAAGAAGGAGGGGAAAAACCAGGGCAAGATCAGAAACTTGAATATTCCATGATTGTGACAAAAGCCTGAAATTGTTACACAAAAGCAAATGATACTAGAGAATTATAGTACCAAATAATATGTATTATTTATACAAACTGTTAAGTACAGGGACATTTTAACCATTGTAAGGGAAACCATTGTAAGTTGGAAGCATGAATAAATAGCTGATTCAGACTGTTCATTGGAACAGGAACTGATGCAACAAACACGGATGAGCCTGGAGGACATTACATTAAGTAAAATAAGGCAGGCACAGAAAGACAAATACTGCATGTTATCGTAAGTGGGAGCTAAAAATGTTGAGTTCACAGGAGACTAGAACTGTGGCTATCAGAGGCTGGGAAGGGCAGCGGCGGGAGGAGGATAGGCTGAGGTTGGTTAATGTATACCAAATTACAGCTACATAGGAGGAAAATGTTCTGTGTCTCTATAGTATAGTAGAGTGACTATAGTTAACAATAGTTTATTGTATATTTTCAAATAGCTAGAAGAGATGATTTTGAATGTTCCCAACACAACGAAATAATAAACGTTTGAGATAATAGACATGCTATCACTCTGATTTGATTATTGCATATTATATGCATGTATTGAAAGACAACTCTGTACCCCATACATTTGTGTAATTATTACATGTCAATAAAAAATAAAAAATTCCTCTATAACAAACAAAAAATTAATACAACAAAGCTGGCAAACTAGAATATGTGATACTGCAAGAATCCCATCTTTCCTATGTATGTAGTTGCAAAGGATCAAGTATATTCTCTAAAACAGCAGTGTCTAGAACTGTGTGCATGGAAAATGATGACAATTAGGAAGTCAGAACAGCATTATCTTTTACCTTTTTATTCTGACTTGCTTTAGGCTTGGATAAATTTTTTCCTTTTTTATGGAGGAGAAACAATGGTGAAGACTCAATGGGACACTCATAAAGAGAAGTGTGGACCTTTTCAGTATACCGTTGGAAATCTTCAACCTCCACATCTCTATCCACCCTGTGTTTGTAACAGAGGAAAAAATAAATATTAAAAATATTGTTTAGAATTACATGATGAAAATTATGGAAGTCAAAGAGCTTTGGCAATTAAAGTGTGTGTGTGTGTGTGTGTGTGTGTGTGTGTGCGCATAACCAGGACCCTTTAAATTACATTCAACCAGTTAATAACTATGTGCCTGGCATCACACATTTATAATAATGAACATCTTTTCCCTCAACACACTCTGGATGATTGGAACTGCCTCTGTTTCTTAATCTATATTAAACTCCTCCCTTGCTTATTCTTGTACTTAAGGAACCCCTATTGGCTTTGTTAAGGACCTAGATTAATAGCTTTCTTTAAAGTCATGCGTTAAATTAAGACTTTTGTAAACCTCTGGGTATGTTACTCTGTCATTAATGATAAGTACAAAAATAATTGCACCTAATATTTTTAGCTTGCTGTATGCCAGACACTGTACAAGTTGTTTTATGTGCATTATCTTCTCATTTACCCCTCATGACAAACCTACCAAGCAGGCACTATTATTATCTGCATTTTGTAGGTGAAGACATGAAGGCTTACTTAGTCAAGGTCATTTGGAAATTAAAGGGCAAAGAACCTACACAGAAATGCAAGTATGACAGTTTCTCAAGCACATACAAGCTTTTAATTACTATCCCCTAATGCCTCAGATACATTTCATAGTTCTCATTTTTAATATTTTTGCTGTTGTCTTGATTTTATTTATCAATCATGCAGATTCATTAATAATAAAAATATGATACCTGGTAAAGTAGGCATTACTTATGCAGCCAGTGAAATTAGCATACTGAGCACTGATTGGTGAGCCACCGAAGTAAAACTTCTTTTCACCTGCTTGTGTCTGTTCTATTTTCCCTTTGGTAGGATTCTTACTCCCAACTCTGCTTTTATCTACTATCAGTTCATATCTGCAAAAGAAAAAGGCTTCTTCACAAACCACAGAGCTAGCATTTTACCTTGACCCACTCTAGTTTGGATAAGCAGGTTTTCTCATGAAATGGAACATCTGGTTAATGAAAAGACAGTGAGTTGCCAAACTCTTCATGAGGCCCAGGATAAAATGGCTGGATATTTCTATATGCAAAAAAGATTCTCCAAACCAAGATTGGAATTTAAACCCATAAGGCAAGAAATTCAGATGCCTAGTCATCAGCATTATTTGTGTGTGTGTGTGTATGTGTATGTGTGTATAAAACAGAGCATACCTCATGATGATAACTTAATCACATTTGTGGAAGACCATTTCCATGGCAAAGCACATTAGATTATTTTGATCCTTACTGGAAGTGGGATCCAGAAAAAGCCTCCTCATGTTTTCTGTGTCCACGTGTCCACAAAAGTGGACATAGACTAGTAGCAGAGGTTCATTTCTTATTCCAGAAAACTTTCTTATTACCAAAAATAAATTCAGTATTATCTATTTTAAAGATGAAGTTGGAGCTTTTAAAATGTGGCCATAAATGTTGCATTCTCAGTTGTGTGACTCAAGGTCTAAACAAGACCAACATTGGCTGAGCTCCTTCTATGTGCAAAATACTGCACTCCGTTCAGTATGTAATATTAGTAGGCATTTCCATCAAGAAGATTATAACCTATTGTTTTACGGGAAAAAGAACCCTTGTATTTATTTTAAGAAATTTCATAGTGATTTATTTTACATATCTTGGAAACTAATAGCAATATTTTTTTAAGGAAAGTAAATTGTTCCTTCTAGCATTTTTGTTTTAACATTAGAAAAGGTGTAGGAGAACCTATTATTTATAGTGGTTTTTGACATAATCATGTCCCACAAATAGACATGGTAGAAAGAATATGAAGTGAGGAAGCTGTACCTTGTGGGTGACACAGAGGTAATGACGAAGTGGGACAGCCCATCATTGTACTGCTTATCTACTGACTGAACTTTGATTCCCTTTACATCCATGACGACAGTACCGTTATCCAGTGAGATGGAGAACACGTCTGACTGAAATGCAAGCACAAACATGTAAGTAGGGAGTCTAGGGATCCAAAAGATGGAAATGTTTTCAACATTTACTGAATGGTATTGCTTTTTTTTTTTTTGAGGCAGAGTCTTGCTGTCTCACCCAGGCTAGAGTGCAGTGGCATGATCTCGGCTCACTGCAAACTCCGCCTCCCGGGTTCAAGCAATTTTCCTGCCTCAGCCTCCCGAGTAGCTGGGATTACAGGCGCCAACCAGCGCGGCCAGCTAAGTTTTGTATTTTTTAGTAGAGACGGGGTTTCACCATCTTGGCCAGGCTGGTCTTGAACTCCTGACCTCATGATCCACCCGCCTCGGCCTCCAAAAGTGCTGGGATTACAGGCATGAGCCACCGTGCCCGGCCTTGAATGGTATTGCTTAAAGGCAATATAGTGTGTAGGAAATTTGCTTGTAAAATAATTTCTATAAATAACAACCAAGAACACCCTATTGCTTGTACTGGTATTGCTTATAAAATTAGACACATTTCAGTAGAAAATGTATCTCCTATATTTCCAACTGAAAATTTTTGGTGACTTTGTTATGCTGAGAGTTGTTAGCTCAGTCTCAGTTACTTTCCTACTTTCAATCTCACTTTTAATCCCTTCGAAAAGATGATAATTTAGGTCTCCTTGGGGATGTAGCTAGATGACTAGGCAAGGGTTAATTTGCTAGTTTGGCTTTTTAAAATCTTTCACTTTTTCATCTATAGAGGCAGAAGAGACATTTTAAAAAGCAAGTTAGCTCTTCTTATCTGAATTAGCTTATTGCTTATCTTAAAATATTTGGCAAATATTCATCTTGCTTCTCTTTCCTTATATGGGCACCAACTTCTTAAGTCTGCCCTCAAAATAGACTACTTTTTGTGGGCAAAAAGTGTTACTTAACTAACCAGGGTAGTCTGAGGCAGGTTTGGGGTCAGAAGTTCTACAAAATGCTTTGGGTAAATTCTCACAGATTCTACTGATTCCAATTAAATTGGAATATAAATGTGTCAGATGCAGGTAATATATATGAAAAGTGAAAGTTGCTTTCAGAAGTTCTATGATGACCTGGCACATCAGTGTATATATTGATGATGACCTTTTCAGAGACCCACTAGTTGGATGTTACGGTCACCAATCCTCTACAGACCTTATTTTATTCTTGAAATAGCATATCTTTATAAGCTGAGCTACAATGTTCTGTAGCAAATCTAAAAGAAGCATGTATGTTCTTTTTACCCTTTTATAAATTAAATCACAGATGTGTTTGTTCATAGCATACAAACAGGGACTCTTAACAATTTTTGTGCTAGAAACACCTTTGGCATTTTGGTAACACATAGGGACTCCTTCACAAAATAATGTTTTTAAATGTATAAAACAAAACATATAATAATACAAAGGAAACCAATTATATTGAAATACAGTTTTCAAAATATTAAAATAAATAATCTGTGATAGTATAACTTCTTATTAAGGCAGTAAATAATAAGATTCCATAGCAGACCTAATAATATTAGAAGTAGCAATGAGCAAAAATGACATTCTGAGATTTCTGTGACAATTGTAATGTGAAACAAACAAATCTGTGATTTCTATCAATGACAAAGTCGCAGGTACTGGTAATACTACTGTGGTGTGTTGTCTAGATTCATAATCAAAGGAAATGATCAATTTCAGTGAGAGAAAATAAAGATGTAATCTTTTCCCATTAAGTCCACAGACCCCCTGAATTCTATCCATGATCCGTTGGGGGTGGGTCTATGAATTCCAGGTTAGGAACTCCTGATAAACAATACATGTAATATTTTTAAAAGTGTTTGAAATGAGGCATTCTGTGTGTCTACATGTGAGTCAAAATCTGAATAGAAAATCACTTCTAACATGCATTAAAAATTATTTTTAATAGGCAAAACAATTATCACAAAGAAGTTTCCTCAGAGAAAAACAAATACTTACTCCTGAAGCATAATAGAATAGTAACCCATTTGGTTGTAATGTTCGGAAATTAAAACCTCCTTCAAAGCCATCAAAGAAAGATATTTTCTGAATTGAAGCAATGAAGCTCTGTCCATTGAAATATGCTCTGCGAGATATCTGTGTGCCAAAACAAGTGGAGATAGTGTTTTTGAGAATTATCAAATGCTTAAAACTATCAACGTTTCACATACGGAGGGCCTTGCCTGTTAGTTTCTATGTAAATAGTTTATTTTCCCACTTCTGGTTTATGTTGGAATTCAGGCATACACCAGGAGCTCCTCTGAGAGATAGGGTTTCATCTTCTCCACTGACTCCAACCAGAGTGAACAATGATGCTAGCACACACCACTTTAGGTGTTAGATGCCCCACCCATAGAAAACTGAAGCAAATGAACAAGTCACAGAGGAATCCCATGCACAAGAGCCCTTCAAGCTTAATGGTTCTTCTTTCTGGTGGTGGCAGAAAGGAACCCAAGGTGTACCTAGGATCAGAGAGAAGCTGAAAAGAGCTTTTCCAGCTTTTGGGAGTGTTAAGTATGGTGTCTATTAAAAAGCTTTTGACTGAGTGGTTCTTACAAGAGAGTCTTCTGGGCATCCATAACCAACTCCCAGGGTTTCTGTCTGCTCCAGTAAATTGAAATCTTTCTTTTGGAACTGGAAGCCCTTCATGCATCCTCTGAAGTTGATATCTAGGGGAAGGTGTGCTCTGAGGGTCCTGGAAAAGAAAGTCAGCCTCACTGATACAGCCATGATGATGATGTTACCCTGCATATGTAGGCTATGGAATTTGCATTATTTATAGTCATTTGTAACAGCTTTATAATCATTCATATTCTCATGCTTTCTTTGATAGGCACACGGCAATGTCTAATCTTTGCCTATAGAAGAGTTTTGTTCTGAGTCAAGCCAATTTGTTCTTTATAGTTTTCAAAATGCTTTAACTTACATTATCTCATTTCATCTTTATAACAATTCAGTGAAATAGATGGAGATGCTATTATTGCCCTTTAGCAGGTGATTATTAGATTGAATCATAGGGAACTGACATATTATACATAAAAATAATCAATTCTTAGTAATTCCACAGGGTTTAACTTATAAAATGAAACTAAGAATAAATTATTCACTTATGTCACAAGTGATGTTAGGATTTGAACACAGGTCTTCAGACTTTTATTAATCCACGTTGTTAATGAATCCATTTTGGCATTATTTCCAACACATCTGTAATCAACAAAGTTTAGGGGAGAGTCTTAATGTTTCATTATACATAATACACAACCCTTTGGATAACCTTAAAAATTTGTGTAGCTCAGATGCTATTGGAGAGCTCAAAATGGGTTTAAGGCTAAAGCAAAAGTAACTAAGAGCTATTTATGACAAACCCACAGCCAATATCATACTGAATGGGCAAAAACTGGAAGCATTCCCCTTAAAAACTGACACAAGACAGGGATGCCCTCTCTCACCACTCCTATTCAACATACTGTTGGAAGTTCTGGCCAGGGCAATCAGGCAAGAGAAAGAAATAAAGGGTATTCAATTAGGAAAGAAGAAGTCAAATTGTCCCTGTTTGCAGATGACATGACTGTCTATTTAGAAAACCCCATCGTCTCAGCCCAAAATCTCCTCAAGCTGATAAGCAACTTTAGCAAAGTCTCAGGATACAAAATCAATGTGCAAAAATCACAAGCATCCTTATATACCAATAACAGACAAACAGAGAGCCAAATCATGAATGAACTCCCATTCACAATTGCTTCAAAGAGAATAAAATACCTAGGAATCCAACTTACAAGGGATGTGAAGGACCTCCTCAAGGAGAACTATAAACCACTGCTCAATGAAATAAAAGAGGACAACAAAGAAATGGAAGAACATTCCATGCTCATGGATAGGAAGAATCAATATCATGAAAATGGCCATGCTGCCCAAGGTAATTTATAGATTCAGTGCCATCCCCATTAAGCTACCAATTACTTTCTTCACAGAATTGGAAAAAACTACTTTAAAGTTCATATGGAACCAAAAAAGAGCCTGCCTTGCCAAGACAATCCTAAGTCAAAAGAACAAAAATGGAGGCATCAGGTTACCTGACTTCAAACTATACTACAAGGCTACAGTAACCAAAACAGCATGGTACTGGCACCAAAACAGAGATACAGACCAATGGAACAGAACAGAGCCTTCAGAATTAATACCACACATCTTCAACTATCTGATCTTTGACAAACCTGACAAAAACAAGAAATGAGGAAAGGATTCCCTATATAATAAACGGTGCTGGGAAAACTGGCTAGCCCTATGTAGAAAGCTGAAACTGGATCCCTTCCTTACTCCTTATACAAAAATTAATTCAAGATGGATTAGAGACATAAATGTTAGACCTAAAACCATAAAAACTCTAGAAGAAAACTTAGGCAATATCATTCAGGACATAGGCATGGGCAAGGACTTCATGTTTAAAACACCAAAAGCAATGGCAATAAAAGCCAAAATTGACAAATGGGATCTAATTAAACTAAAGAGCTTCTGCACAGCAAAAGAAACTACCACCAGAGTGAACAGGCAACCTACAGAATGGGAGAAAAGTTTTGCAATCTACTCATCTGACAAAGGGCTAATATCCAGAACCTACAAAGAACTCAAACAAATTTACAAGAAAAAACCAAACAACTCCATCAAAAAGTGGGCAAAGGATATGAACAGACACTTCTCAAAAGAAGACATTTATGCAGCCAACAGACACATGAAAAAATGCTCATCATCACTCACCATCAGAGAAATGCAAATCAAAACCACAATTAGATACCATCTGACACCAGTTAGAATGGCGATCATTAAAAAGTCAGGAAACAACAGGTGCTGGAGAGGATGTGGAGAAATAGGAACACTTTTACACTGTTGGTGGGACTGTAAACTAGTTCAACCATTGTGGAAGACAGTGTGGCGATTCCTCAAGGATCTAAAACTAGAAATACCATTTGACCCAGCCATCCCATTACTGGGTATATACCCAAAGGATTGTAAGTCATGCTGCTATAAAGACACATGCACACGTATGTTTATTGCAGCACTATTCACAATAGCAAAGACTTGGAGTCAACCCAAATGTCCATCAGTGACAGACTAGATTAAGAAAATGTGGCACATGTACACCATGGAATACTATGCAGCCATAAAAAAGGATGAGTTCGTGTCCTTTGTAGGGATATGGATGCAGCTGGAAACCATCATTCTCAGTAAACTATTGCAAGAACCAAAAACCAAACACTTCATGTTCTCACTCATGGGTGGGAACTGAACAATGAGATCACTTGGATACAGGAAGGGGAACATCACACACTGGGGCCTGTTGTGGGGTGGGGGGAGGGATAGCATTAGGAGATATACCTAATGTAAATGACGAGTTAATGGGTGCAGCACACCAACATGGCACATGTATACATATGTAGGAAATCTGCACATTACGTACATGTACCCTAGAACTTAAAGTATATAAAAAAAGAGTAAATGGACAAATGCTGTTTTGTCTTCACACAATACACATGTTCCACCCTTCCTATTGCTGATGAGAAATATTGCCTTAGATCATGTTCTAAGAGTAATACAATAACTGAAGAAATCTGTGATTACATCTATGTGATGCTAATTTCAGGAGGTCCTGAGGACTGACTGCAGAGGGCTTGCAGGTACATGAATGTGTGTGCCTGTACCTATTCCTGTGTGTAAAAGTAGCAAGTAAGAGTGCGGACACTGTTACTAGACCTCTCCTGGATGTTGCCAGCCCAGTACATTGCTAGGAACAAACAGCTACTTAACAAAAAGCCTTACCTGGATTGTAAGATTTCTGGGGGAGCTCCTCCAATGTATATATCTGTAAAAGGTATTTTCATCTTTTCATTATCCATGCTCTTGACATGCCTTCTGTCAACTACCAAGATCATTTTCTTATCATTGTGGTAAATGATTGAGATCTGGGAGAGATAATGTATAGTAAGCCTTGATTAACTATTTAATATTCAGTTCTTTGATGACTTCTATATATTTTAATTCTCCTGGCTATACTAGCTATTCTTCCATGCCTTTGTGCTTGTTTGTTCACAAAATGGGGAATAGATATAGATAGATTTTCTTTTCTCACAGACTTGAAAACTCTTGCTTCTACAAGTAGCAGTTCACATTTCCTGGGAAAGGAGGTCTGTATGAAGAGGGAGCCAGCCCAAGAAAAATTTTGCGATTAGACCTATTGTTTCCTCCTGCTCCTTCTGAGAGGATTCAGGAAAGAGCTATAAACAGGTGCCACTGTTCTCTTCTTTTTTAAAAACAACTTTATTCAAGTCTAGTTGATGTACAAAGAACTATACATATTTTATGTATGCAATTTGATGAATTTGGACATATACAAACACTCATATCATCCCACAATCAAGGTAAGAGACATATCACACATTTCCCAGCATTTCCTTGTGTCCCTTTGTGGTGTGTGTGTGTGTGTGTGTGAGCATGTGTGTTAAGCACACTTAACATGAGATCTATCCTCAATAAATTGTAAATTAGTTATAACTATAGGCTCCATGCTGTACAGCAGATTTCAAGAACTTACTCACCTAGCACAACTGAAACTTTATACCCATTGAACAGCAATGTCTTATTTCCCCCATCCCTAACCCCTGGTGACCGCTATTGTATTCCCAAGCAGGTGCCTTCTGGAATCTAGATTGCATGTTACCAGGTGTAATTTTTTGGTGACACAGTGAGCAGTTCTAATGAATCTGCAAAACTGCTAGTCAGAGAAATAGTTAAAATATTCTTTTATTGTAAACCATTCTCATGAGGCTATGGACTTTGAACTGAAAAGGGAAATACAGTCTCCTACCCCTTGCATTTTGGTTCCACTTAAAAGATATTATGCCTTATATACACTTGATCAAATTGTATATTCAAAATAGTTAATGAAAATGGATGAAGTATATTTTCAGTAGTCTGCACATCTGTTTCAAAACTAAAGGGGATTCTTTGTGAGTTCTCTTTATAAGGAAAACTGTGCTACTATTTTCTACATGCTGGATAAGTGGTTTAAAAGGAAATTCTGTATTTATATTCTTGTTACATTTAGTGGGGCTCAAAGGACAAGCAAAAAAAATGGCTGTGCATCTACACTCTGGCTCATTCCACACGTGCACAGAAGTACTCTAGAGGAACACCAATTGAGATATTTAAGATTAATAGAAGCCTTCTGGTTAATGAAGCAATTAAAAGGAATCTTTCAGTGACTTTTTAATCGGAACATCAATAGGAAAAATACATCCATTGTTTTAAAGCAAATGTCTTCCTGGGGTTGAGAAGATGAGGGTCCTTCAGTTGCTCCTTGGATACGAAAGCTCTCAGTATATTTACTATCCTGCCTGTCTCATTTGTCCGCCTGATTAGATCAACAGATCTAAGTATAAAAAACAAAACCAAAACCAACCAACTACAATGATTTGTACCTCATGGTATTTTGCATCATTAATTTGAGCTTTCTTTAACGTATCTTCAAGATGCACAGGGCCACTGCTGAATCCAAAATCATAGAACACGTGTAGGTAACCATTGCGCATTTCCAGTCTGAAAAACATACTCTGGGGAGAGAAAGAAGTTGTAAGATAGGAACATCTGTTATTATGCGAGTAGAGTCAGTTTTGGCTGAATTTGAGAAATATGACTATATTCTTAGTTATTGGAGCTATTTGAAGACTAAGAAAGTCTTACGAAATTCTTATGAAATAAAAGTGACAACGGCTGGAAGTGGTGGCTCACACCTATAATCCCAGCTCTTTGGGAGACTGAGGCGGGTGGATCACTTGAGGCCAGGAGTTTGAGACCAGCTTGGCCAACATGGCAAAACCTCATCTCTACTAAAAATACAAAAACTAGCCAGGCATGGTGGCAGGCACCTGTAATCCCAGCTACTCGGGAGGCTGAGGCAGGAGAATCGCTTGAACCCAGGAGGTGGAAGTTACAGTGAGCCGAGATCATGCCACTGCACTCCAGCCTGGGCTACAGAACGAGACTCTGTCTCAAAAAAAAAGTGACAACTACTTCCATATCAGCAGCTACTTCTCTTCTTAATATATAAAAGTTAATTTTATACACAGTGTAAAGATTCTTCTTTTGTTTTCATTCTACTTTCTGAATTAATGGATGAAGTTTTAAGTCTACATTATTGCCCTTTAGCAAAATCTTGAAAACAGAGTATAGTATACCAGTTTATTCAACTGCCTTGTCTTTAGGAAACTTTAAAAAGTTATAGCAGGCCAACAGATGTGACTGCATTTATTTTAGGTGAAAATTAGTAATATTAAAAAATAATTTCAAGGTATACTGAAAATAATTCTTCCATATTATCAGCAAATATGGATTTTAAAAAAGAAGGCCATTGCTGTATTGTTTTGAAACACTGGATTTATGTAAATAAATATAGAATTATTATGCACTTGGAACACATGATGTTTGAGAATCAAAGACATTTTGTAACACTCAGGTGACTTACTGATGAGGTTTGCTTGTTTCAGAAGATAGTTCATAGATACAAGAAGTCAATGGATTTGAAAAATAAAGCATTGTGGCAAGGTCCCTATTCTGTAGGAAGTGATCTCCTGAGTGGAGTTTGTGCATTCCTGGGACTGTGGAGAACAACTTATTGGAGTTTAGAAAGAAAATATTTCAACTTTATACTAATTTAAAAACATCTAAAATAGAGAAGAAAATATTTCAACGTCCATTTATACTCACTAAAAAATCTAAAATAGAGAAAGAAACTAATTTTTAATATTTAATACATGAATTATTGACTGTGGGCCTTCATTTTATCCTTTTGTCAGACTTTCACAAAATTCACATAATGTGTGTGGCTTCCCAAGAGGGGTTCCACACTTGAAGGGTTGAAGGTAGTTCCTCATCCATTTCTTTGCTTCTCGCCTATTGCAATTTATTGCAGTTTATGTGTGGCTAGTTACATGGATTTAAGGGTGATATAACTGAAATAATAGAATATTTAGATTCGTATTGAGATGGAGAGTGATGTGAAAACATTTTGAGACACACAGATATTTGCTGGCTACTTCCTACAAATTTCTGAAAATGCTGTCAAGTTTATAAAGGGTTACACATTTTGCTTTGTAACATGAATTATTCTAAATTTGTTGAACTTTATTTGTGATGAGAAATGTCTGACAGTAGTATGAAACCTACTAGTTAATTCAAAAAAGAAACATACTGTCACATCAGTGTAAGGGTATTATCATAATAATGGATGAGAAAGTAACTTTTTCTCTTTTTTTTAAGGACAGTTATACTGTGGAGAGATGGTTTTTTAAAAAGATGTTTGGGAATTTTTCTATTGTTAAGTGATTTTGTTGATGGGAACAATGCAAATGCAATCCCACAAAAACTCTCCTATCAGCACTATTAAAACATTTGAGGGAAGACATTTCTAAACTTTAGAAAAATCTTTCAAATAAAGATTTTCAATAGCTTAGAACCCTTTTATTAAAGTTTACAAAATGATATCTGGTTAGCTTATAAGAATTAATATTAGAAAAAAGGAAGCATACCAGTCAAATCTCAAAGACAGCCTTTGCCACCTGGTGAATGTGATTGACAACTATTTGAGTTAGTAGGCACAGCTAATGATATGCTTCTTTCATTTTTTACTTTTGTGAGGTATCTTGTCTAGTTACAACAACCAATAAAATTAGTGTTGAAATAAACTGGACTTAGGACCAGACTTTTGAATCACTGTATCACAAAGAGTTTAAGGATTTTCAAAAATATTTAGCATATTTAATTACATTTTCTCACGAAAACTATTTTGTTTGAGGTGTACAGTAAAGTGCTATTCAAAATAATTTCGAGTGAGAGAAAAACATTTCTGTATCATTAATAAAGTCAATTTACTCTTCATTTTAAATATATATAATCTTTTATTTTATCTTTGTATAATTTGTCCTTTATTGCAAGCTTTGAATGTTTCATACTATATTTATATCTGTTTATAGTACACATGTATCATTTATAAATAAAGATATATGTGTGTGTGTACATACATATATACTTATATACACACATACATATATATAAAGTATGCAAGCTTTGCTTTTAAATTGATTAGGGCATATGATTTGGACAAGTTAGGAGCCCAGTGCAGAATTTCTGCAGACACGCTGCTGTCCTAGATCTTGGTGCTAATTTCCTCAAAGTTCTCTTAGTTTATTTATATCCAAAAATGTACTGTAGGGAAATGCATCTCAGGGTTGCTTTTATTTATTGCTGTCATTACTTTCCTGAAGAAGAAAATCCAATCTGACTTTTCTAAACTAGAATTTCAGTTTGATGGCATGACACACTGGACCTGGGAAGGTTCCTGGAAACGTGAGTAGCAGAAAGTAAAGGAAATAAAGGAAAAGTAGTAGGACTTGTATTTTTACTCACTCCATTGACCATCAGGAGAATAAGGCTGTTGTCAGCTGGTGTTCGAACTTCTATGTCAAAGCGAGTCACCTGACCAAATTTCCCCCTCTTTGTGATGTCTCTCACCACGGCATAGCCGGAGCCATCGAAGAAGTAACTAGCAGCCCGACTCTGAGTGAAGGCCAGCTTATCTCTGAAATGGAAACACAAGGGTCATTTGAACCCTACAGTTTCTGTTACGCTTTTCAAGTGAAGCCCTTTTAACTCATTCTTCTAACATCTTCGGTGGCCCTTACAACATTTAAATGAAGTCCTGTTGTCTGCACGGAACAGATAAAGAGGTATTTGTAGGTATGTTAAATGGATTGTTTTCTTCTCTATCCTGTGTGCCAAGACAACTGAAGTCTCCAGGGACACCCTAGTGCCTGGAATCCTAAATCAAGGCTGCAAACAAATTGACACTTGATACTTGGGCATGCTCATCTATGATAGAGAATAGGTGAAGAGTTTTTTTGCAGGTATGACTTAACGTAGTTTCAAACCTGGCTTCCCCAAAGAAAAGTTGGAGAACCTGAATATTGACTCATACTTGTTCTATCTGCTGCTCTTGCATAAATATCCAAGTCTTTAGTACTCTCAACTGTCTCTTACCGGGCACAGGGCACTGATGTGGAGGGGTCCATATTATAGATGTGCTTAAAGTTGTATAAGCTGATCACATCATTATTCAAAGTGGCCAGTTCCAGGCAGCCAACGAAGCCAGGCAGGTTTAAGCTGTTAGGGAGCTGTTCAATAGAAAAAGCAAAACCAACTGTCTCATGGTCATGTTTTACTCAGACATTACAGAACAGACAATGCAACTAATAGTAGGTCAAGGAGACCTACCCCTTCATAGAAATGTCTTTCTAGACCCGAGTGTGTTTATGCCAAATCATTTAGATATGCAGTAACTTGTCAGTTGTGCAAATCTTAGCAGAGAAAGTGGGATTTACTGAGCATTGATTATGTGCTGGTCATAGGCTGGACAGTGAATTCATGACAAAAATCAGTCCTTATGCCAGCTTTGTGAGGTAGGTATTCTTGTTCTCATATAACGAGAGGGAAAATAATCCTCAGAGAAGATCCAATCATGTGCCCATAACTAGTAATAATAGTCCTGAAATTGGAACCCCAGATCAACTTCTCATCTTCTTTGACCTATCCTTTATCCCCTCTTCATCAGATTTCATACTCTCTCCTAGGTTCCACCCCATCTCTCATCCCAGATACTTTATTTCATACCTGTATTAGGTGAGATAACTGAATTTTTGAAACCACCACTGCAAAGCTGAACATTAGATCTAAACTGTGCTGACACCACAAGCTACGGACATTCCTGTGGCAGGTGGGGGTAATATTAATTACATATGCATGTATCAGAATGAATGAATGGATCTTCAGGAGTCAGCTATAACCTGAAAGCATTGACATTATGAAAATATGAGTAGCATAGACCAGATTTACACATCAGGTTTATAGATTCTGGTTCAGAATTCTACTTCCCCCAGAAGTAAGCTCTTAAAGTGATATCAGCAACCCCCAAGTCATTATAGGTTTATGGATTTATAAAAACAATTACTGTAGATTTGTAATAGGTCAAAATAGAGCTGTATGGCTGACCTTGA
Organism: Macaca fascicularis; assembly: GCF_037993035.2. Classification (NCBI taxonomy): domain Eukaryota; kingdom Metazoa; phylum Chordata; class Mammalia; order Primates; family Cercopithecidae; genus Macaca; species Macaca fascicularis. The sequence goes on from NC_088378.1 coordinate 16,194,542, forward strand.
AGTTGGAAGGCACTCCACCAACATAAAACACCGTGTCCTCGGGGTCCAGGTCCAGCAGGGAGTCATCTCCTGAAAATTCCCCCTTTTTAATGAACTTTTCCTCTGCTGTGCTACTTAGACTCGGGACTGTTAAAAACACCTTTCCATGTTTTCCCACCCTATTGAGATAAATAATTTTCATGTGTTATTATATAATTTATAGAAAATACTTTTTAAATGTCAAAATGTTAATGTTTCCTCATCACAAAATGGGTAATTTAATTTTGTGACACTAGTAAGCATTTATAAAACATCACAATCAATGGGAAAGAGAAGAAAGACATTTCATTTTGAAATTAATTCCTGGATTGGCCAGGTAAAATCTAATAATCAGAGCGTGATTTAGAAATGACTTTTTTTTTTCTTTTCTACTAAGGTGTTTGGGAAAGAATACAAGAATAATGGAAGAAAAGGGAGCAAGAATAAAGGGAGGAAAATGCTATTTATAACTTCCACGGGAAGACTGCGTGTGTGTGTGTGTGTGTGCACGTGCGTGTGTTCAACAGGTTTCTTGTGAATTGTGCATATATGCCCTGTGTCACGGATTCACTGTACCTTTCAATCTTGACAATGCTGAAGTAAGCAGGCCAGGAACTGACGGGCTTGGAGTCCAGGGGAATCTCCACATCTTTGGTTCCCAAATTATAGATGTATACCAGGTTATCATTTTTGATTGCAAGACCCATATACTCTTTTTTGGCCTGAAATATCAAGAAGTAAGAAGTCATTTAAATTAAATTCATAGGAATGAACATCATCTTTTTTAAAGGACAATCAGAAATCCAAATACTTGGGTATATACAAGTGACTTCTGGCCTGAATTATTACCCAAAGCTCCCGTGAGACCCGGCAGTGGCTCTTCCTCTCCAGCCTCCAGCTGTGGCCACATCAGAGTCTGCTGGCCCCATCCTTGCTCAGGCTCATGGAAATTTGTTGGCTACCAGGAATGGGCTAATTTTTTGAGGCTACCCAGGGATATAATATAGCCTGACAGTACTGTTCACTATGCATCTCCAAACAGGATTCAGCATCAAACAGAATAGGCTTCTGTCTTTCTGAAAGACTTTGAGGTATTCCATTCACTCATCAAAGTTAGCAGTGCGATGGTAATAGGAAACAATCCCCACAATTTCCCACACAGAGAAAAATTACTTGTTCTTGAGTCATTCTTTTAATCTTGTCATTAAAATGAGATCTTCTGAGTCACCAGAATGGGCATTGTTTTGGTTCATTTGCCTAGTAGCTTTATTTTAGGCAAGAGAAAAAGCAGCTCTCCTTGTAAATATTATTCCCTCCTTTCAAACTCATGTGCTTACGTTTTTGCTTCCAAGGTACAGGATAAACTGATCTGCAGTCTCGGTCAGTTCTGGCTGCCTCACAGGGGGTTTCATGTACAGGCTCAGAGATGTGAAAGCCTTTAAGTCATCCATACTGGTTCTTGAGTGCACTTCCACAGCTGACTGGCCATCAAACATCATGGAGACTTGGATCTGGAGTTACACAATGGTTTCATTAAAAGTGCTTTGCAGAAATGGGCAGAATGCTTTCTCATGGTTCTCAGTGGTCTTCCCTCATTTGTGACGGGGGCCTCTAAGCTCTCTTCACCTCCATACCTTTAGTTATTCACTCACATCCTCCCCTAGTTGAAGAGAAGACTCAGGGCAGATTGTGATATAGTCATTTAAAGTGGGGTGAAAGAAAGCAAAAAAAGTGGTGACTAAGTAGATCCAAGAATGAGGATAAATATGAATTCCACAACGAACGGCGTACTCGGTTTGGGTGAACTAAACAACTTACTCAAGTTGTCTGGTCAGTATACAGTTCACAAGGCTCACACAATTTGTATAAAACTAATTGGGAGAAGTCGAACTAATTTCAGTTACTAATACAGCTGGGACTTTCTCCCTAGGGTCCTCATAAAACAGGCATGGGGTGAGACTGTGAGCAACATCCTTGCCCTTGTCTGCACAGTTGGGAGGGGTCTGGACTAGCTTTATAGTCTCAGACCAGATGGGCTCTGCCTCTTCCTAGCTGTGTAACCTTGAGCAAGTCACTTAACCTTCAGTTTCCTCATCTGTGAAATGAGGATAATAAATTTGTCGTGAGCATGAAATACGATGATAACTCTAAAGTGCTTTCCAGTGCCTGGTCCTACCATTATAATAACTGTAATAATGAGTTCATAAGGTGTCTTTTATAATGGCTCACAGAAAGGCATCACAACAAAGCACAATTCAGTAAGTGCATTTCTCAGAGGCCCAATATGATATGCTGAACTGGTCTGATTCAGGGGTAATTTGTAGAGTATTTACAAGTGGATGGATTGTGTATACTTATGCCATTTAGCTGAATCTTTCCAAATGATTAGACATCTTTACATTAATTTACTAATGTTGATTTGGCTAATGTGAGTGGTCAGTGAGCTCAAGGCTCTGTATTCTCAAATGACTGGAGTGCAGCTGTCCTATGTTACCAGTTGAGTAAAAACTAATACACCTTTATTTATTTATTTATTTATTTATTTTTTGAGACACAGTCTCACTGTCACCCAGGCTGGAATGCAGTAGCACAATGTCAGCTCACTGCAACCTCTGCCTCCCAGGTTCAAACAATGCTTGTGCCTCAGCCTCCCCAGTAACTGGGACTACAGGTGTGCACCACCATGCCCAGCCAATTTGTGTATTTTTGGTAGAGACAGGGTTTTGCCATGTTGGCCAGGCTGGTCTCAAACTCCTGGACTCAAGAGATCTGCACACCTTGGCCTCCCAAAATGCTGAGATTACAGGCATGAGCCACTGAGCCTGGCCAAGACCAATACATCTTAATAAACAAGACGTGTGGGGGATTAAAGTCTTACATTAATAAGTGAGAGTCTGAGAATAGTGCATGTCTGCATGAAAAGCATCTCACTCGGCGGCACTGAGTGAGCTCCCAGCTCCCAAAGGTAGGGCTAAGTCTGTCTTCAGCAAATGGTCTTAGGTGATTAAGGTCCCAAAGTCATACTCTTTATAGCAATAACATTACAAGAAAGCACTCATCAAAACCTAGCTTTTAGAATGCCATTTCTTGATGTACCTTTAGATAAGCCTTTTTTGAAAATGTTCACTGGGGCATCTAAATAAGGTAATTTGTGACAGGGGACTATTTATCACCACTTAAAAGTCAGGTCTATTTATCAAGAATAATCTTCTACAGTACAAAATAGTTGATTTCTAATGCTTCTTTCTGTCAGTAATTAGGACCAGTAGTCTGCTCAGGCTGATTCTTAATTGAGAAAATAAAACCATATACTTTGTTCATAAAAAGGGAGTCTGGTCTATGAATCAATTAAAAAAATTCAAGAGGTCCAAGAACAAGCTCCACTTTGCCACACTGAAAAGTAATTGCTGTATCAGGAGATGTTCCTACAAATGCCGGCTCTAGTTATCTTGTGCTAGGTTGCTTCTATGTGTCTCCAAACAGTGTCTTTGTTGAGTTTATTCCTCTTAGCCAGTATGTGATTTCTCGGTCAACCCTGCGGGCGGTCAGTAAAAGCTTCCGCATAATTTGTGTTGTATCAGAGAATTTCTTGAAGGGGTGGGACAGATGGGATAGATTATTCCATTGTGGTGATTGCACTAAAGTAGCTGTTAAAATAACAAATAAAATATAAGAACGAATTGAGGCTTTTATTGAGGCTTTACTTGATTTCTTTTGCTATATTAGCTTTATTGGCTAGTTTAACTCTGTGGTTTTTAAACCTGACTACACATTAGAATAACCTGGGAGCTTTGAAGAACATACAGGTACTGAGCCCTTCCTCTACAGAGTCTGATCTATTGCTTTCAGGTTGGGACCAGGAATTGGTTTCGTTTTCAATGTTCCTCACGTGTTTCTAATTAGCAAATGGGGCTGAGAACTACTGAGTTGGAGAATACAGTGGAAAGGTCCAGGCTCTGGAAGTTGCCCAAGCAGTTGGAGCTCAGCTTCGTGTTATTATTATCACTGAGTGACTGATGAGTCTTTTCATCAGTTACCTTGCTGGCAACACTTCTGGTTTGAGCAATGAGCTCTCGGATCCTCTGGATGCTGGCAGACACGTTGCTTGCAGGCCGCTTCTGCTCAACCGTACGAAGCTGATCCAGGAGCTGAGGCACAACTTCTGTCAGATTTCTTACTGCAGTTAATAAAAATTAATCACTTGAGTAAATATCTCAATATTAAGCATATTTCAAGAATCAGATGTAGACAACAAACACGGATTATATATGGTAGAACAATAAGAAATTATTTGAATCCTGCAAAATTAATCGTAAAGCCTGTAAGGTACATGGATGTGCTTTGGTCAAGGAATAGGTCGAGGCAGACATCTGGGCCAGAGTGACTCTGCGAGTTTAGGGCACAGGTGCACACTCCATTTGTTATATAACCTATTTGTAAGCGCATACTTGGCTCAGAGCCACTGTTGTTTGAAAAGGTATAGCTGCCCTGCTGATGCCATGCACAGGGCACATGCACTTGCACCCAGAGAAAGAGGGTGCCAAGGTGGCCTGTCTTGCAGATGGACAGAGGGAGAGCCAGGGCTCAACATGGCTCGCGGGTGTGCTGGTGCCCAAAGAGAGAGTAACGCTACTGACCCCTGTAAGGGAGAGGCAGTTGCCTTGAAGGCAGGCAGTGGGGAGCCAGGAACCGACTTGTGCCCAGAGAGAGTTAAGCTGTTGACCCTGAAGGCAAGGGAGAGCCGGCTGTGCAGCTGTGTGTGGGAGCAGCCCGAGCAAGCAGCTGAGACACAGCAGACAGTGTGAGAGAGCTTCTGATGAGAGAGCGGCTGAATAAAACTACATTTCACCTGTCTACATCCCCCAAGTGTTCTTTCAGCAATCTGCCACCCACCCACTCCCCTCAGACCTCAGCATGGGCTCGAACCTGACCCCGAGCATGACATTTGGCATAGTTGTGGACCTAACAAAGCCCAAAGCACAATTCATTCCTATTTTTGTGACATTTATAATACTTATTGATCTAAAAATTGTATGTCGAGCAAGCTAACTTTTTCTAAAGGGCAGGGTCCACGGTATATAATCAAATGTTCCTTTAACCATGAAGCACAGGTTCTGCTTGCATTTCTAATATAACTGATATAACAGGTAAAAAGGAATACTGGGAAAAAAGGTGGGAAGATTGTTTTCCAGAATGTCCATGCACACATCATGCTGCTGCTACTGTCCCAGAAGAGAGCACTAAATGGAGGACACAGGTAGCACTCAGAAAAGTGGCAACTGTGCCAAGGTAGGGGTAGGCGGCCATGGTCTGTGGGTGCAGACAAGGGTGATGCTACAAGCAGATCATAGTGACCTTTTATTTCTTTTTACTCTTGGACATCTTGCTGGAGAACAAAACAACCTCTGGGTGTTGGGGGTTGGGGGAAACAGCAAAAGAGGAAGTGGCCGGAGTGCGAGACAACACTCCCCTTGACTCAGTCTAGTGCAGCTGTGCCCAATAAGGCTGACACTGGCTACTTCTTATGTCCTTCTTTTTGAATGCATAACTTAAACATAGAAAAGAGCGTGAGTCAGCTGGGCGTGGTGGCTCACTCCTGTAATCCCAGAAATTTGGGAGGCCAAGGCTGGTGGATCACCTGAGGTCCGGAGGTTGAGACCAGCCTGGCCAACGTGGCAAAACCCTGTCTCTACTAAAAATATAAAAATTAGCCAGGTGTGGTGGTGTGCGCCTATAATCCCAGCTACTCGGGAGGCTAAGGCAGGAGAATCGCTGGAACCCAAGAGGCAGAGGTTGTAGTGAGCCGAGATCGCACCCCTGCACTGGCGACAGAGCGAGACTCTGTCTCAAAAAAAAAAAAAAAAAAGCACCAGTCATAAGGATACGGCTTGTTGAGAGAAACTCAAAGAGAATGGCATAACTTTTTCCAGAGTTTCATTGACTGAACAGTGGTTCTTAAAGTGTGGTTCCCAGACAAGCAGCATCAGCATCACTGGGAACTTGTCAGAAATGCAAATTCTTGGCCCTGTCCCAAGCCCACTGAATCAGCAGTTCCAGGAGTGGGATCCAGCAGCCTGTGTTTAACAAGCCCTCCAGGTGATTCTAATGCACACTGGTATTTGAGAACCATTGGCTCAGAGACAAATACTTTTGAGGTATTCTCTTACCTAAGGGCAGGGCCATGGTCATTAAGCATTAGTAGCTGGGCAAGAGCAAGCCTCTTCCTGGAGAAAAACTAAACTCAGATTCAGGAGACTATGTCAGTGCAGACCAAGGAAACACCCCTTCTCTGTGCTTAGGACACACAATGTTTCTCCAGCACAAGGAATAGAATTAAGTAAAATAATAGCAACTATTAGTTTATTATATTGATTAATACAGAGGTAAATATTTATTGTTTGGATCACTGACAACAGCATTTATTTTATAGTATACTAATCTTTAAAAACTAGACATAATATACTTAATGAATTATGTTAGATGTTGATTATGGAAATGTATATAAGACAGAGTCCCCCTGCTCCCTACAATCAATTATCTCAGAAAAAGGGGGCCACCTTATATTAGAGTATTTATAAAGTTTCTTACATTATGGTATCCTCTTTCATTTACTTTGTTTTGAACCACAAAATGCTATTTGAGAAAAGCACAGTAAACAATTTCAATTTTTTTGAAAGTTCTGGATGCTTATTGGAATCACTTGATAAAACTGGTAAAAAATGGAAAAAAGAATGTAACACAGATTTGGTACATATTCCCGAGGCCATATCATTATAAATGTAATAGCTGAATTTCATGTAGGCAAATCTTTTAAAGACAAAATTTTAAAAGCACTTCCATGAGTGGTTACATGGAAGAAACCAACATATACTTAAAAGATCATTATAAAAGAGCTATTTTACTGTTACGGGAATCGGTATTTGTAAATTGGAATAAAATTTGCAGTGGCAGGTCATATATGGATTTATGACCTCTCTTAATTCAGATACAAATGAAGGTAATATTGTATGCAAAACCATATTAGAGAACAAAAAGTTCTAGTCATGATATTGTCATGATATTGACAGACATTGTTATTTAAGAAGTTATGAAGTGATTGGATAAAAATGTGAGAATGGAAAAAGGGACATTTCACAAGTACTGCATGGTTCTAATATCTACAAAATAAATTAGGTGGACATGAAAATATTTCATTTTCACTTCTATAGAACTATATATTCAAGTTGGTCAACATGCTGTTCTTAATAGAAAGCTGGAGTTGTGTTTGGCCATGTTCAGTACTTGTTGGTAATAACCTGTTTTACTCAGATAAAGAAAAAGCAATGTTGACTAGTAAAAGCAATGCCATTTAGTAATTTTTTTCCTAAAAGCTAAACAGTATTGTGTTAGGATTATTTACCCAACATTTGATTAACCTTGTTCCCTAAAGGATAAGTCTTACATTGATACAATTGCTACCATTATTTCATATAGAAAAAATTATAACTCTTTACCAATCTATCTAGTGTTCATTCAAAATATATGTATGTTTCTCATATGTATTCAGACAGGTATAGATAGATAGATAGATGAATAGAGCAAAACCTTTTCTTTTTCTAAGCTAACTTCTATAATTTTCAAATCCAAAACCCAAATGAAGAAAACTGTTTTTTGACAAAAGATGTATAGAGTTTAATGGCCAATTCCTTAATTAGATTCAAATTGTGAAATTGCTAAGTGATACCTGCATCCCTAGCAGAGTCCACTGCAGTGTTGTAAGCAGAAGAGTCAAAATGTTGAAGATTCTGTGACCAGTTGGTTAGATTGTTGGCCATGGGGGCAGTGGCCTGCTGCACCTCCATCGTCGTCCTGTTGGCTTCCTCGGTGATCAGCCTGGACTGCCCCAGGCGCTGCTGGGCATCCCCTTTACACAGAGCATAGGGTCATTCACTTTGCAGAGAAGCCGGACATTTGCTGGGGAACACTAACACCCCTTTAACCCTTCAGTGAAATAGATCTCACATTTTGGGCTCTTAAGCAAAAGTAAGATTTTTAGATAACCATGCGGCCCACTGAAAACATTTCCAAATTAAGAGATAAATTTAAAAAGAAGATTAATTGTATTTCCTGTAACCTGGTGAGAAAGCCATAGAAAATGCATATGAGTTAATATGAGATTTTAACTCATAAGAGGTTCGTGTCTGAAATTAATGGCAAATATCACTTTCTTTTCTGAAAAAGTAGGCTTGTGGAACACTTTTGCCATAAAAATGATGCTATAGAAATTAATTCATAAAGAAAGATGTTTTTAACAGAAAAGAAAGCAAATTTCAAAGAGTTTTATTAGTGAATTCTCATTTTGTTAAAAATTACATCTGTAAAATAACCATAATGTAAATTTACAACAAAATATTTTGTCTAGGGGATGGGATTATAGGTGATTTTCTTCTTTTTTTCTTATCAGAATTTTCTAATATGTCTATAAAAATAGTTTATTATTTTTATAATATTATAGTTCACTTAGGTGATTTTATAACTTCAAATTTTATACATTTGAAGTTATGCCCTAATTTGGTTATTGGATTGGTTATATGCCCTAATTTGGTTATTGGATTTCTTTGGTCCCAATTGTAACATAATTATAACTGTAAAACAATTATAAATTTGAAGTTATACCATCACCTAAATGAATTCTGATTATTTTTGTTATAAAAATGATACTTAATTTAATAATATATAAATAATAAATAATTTATTAAAGTGAGGATGTATTTCATTTAGCCTCACATATTCTGGATTCTGATAAATGCTGGTTTGAATCCTGAATCTGCTTCTTACTGGCTGTGCTTGTTGCAAGTTCCCTAACCTTGATGAACATCAGGGTTCATATCAGCCTGAAGGCAATAGTGGTACTTATCCCCATGACATAAAGTATTAATATGTTTGGCTGTGTTCCCACCCAAATCTCATCCATAATCCCTACGTGTCATGGGAGGGATGGGTGGGAGATAATTGAATCATGGGGGCAGTTTCCCCATATTATTCTTGTGATGGCGAGTTCTCATGAGATCTGTGGTTTTATAAGTGTCTGGCATTTCCCCTTTGCTCAGCAATCATTCTCTCTCCTGCCGCCCTGTAAAGAGGTGCTTTCTGCCATGACCGTAGGTTTTCTGAGGCCTCCCCAGCCATGCAAAACTGTTACTCAATTAAACCTCTTTTCTTGTAAATTACCCAGTGTTGGGTATTTCTTCATAGCAGCGTGAGAACGGACTAATACAGGTATGTTGAACACTTAGGACAGTGCCCAGCTCACACTAAGCATCAATAAACAGTCACTCTGATGATGGTGATGATGAGGCTTCTCCGTGAATGACCACTCACCTGGCCAGAGCTTTGGTGCACTGTAGCACTGTAGCTAGGATTTGCTCATTCTAGTAAAACACGCGTATGCTACACTAGTGTTTTAACTTTCACTGTGCCAAGGAAGGCACATCTGCTTCCAATCGCATCTATCTAAGATACCACTGCAGTCCCAGATTAAGCAAAACATGTGTTTTTGTTTCTCTGTTTGGGCTTGCTGGTCTCCCTGGTCTCTATTTGGTCTCTGTTTGGGCCTGTTGCTTATATGATAAGAATGACTTGACATGTAACAGAGGGAAGCTGTTTACAGCTGGGGCCAAAGAAATCCAATAACCAAATTAGGGCATATTGTTATGAGGAAGGATATTCATAAGAGAGCCATTACCAAACACTATAAACAGCATGATCCCATTAAAAGACACACACACACACACACACACACACACACACACACACACGCACAGAGGAAATGCTGGAAAAAAGGCTCTCAAATCTAAAGATCACCTCTAGGTGGTGTAATTACTGCATTTATATTTATTTTCTTCTTTTTATTTTCTAGAACTTTTTTTTGGTAATGAATATGTTATTCTGTCATCAGAAAACAACATTTATGTATAAAAACATTGACAAATAAAGAATTACCTAATCCTTCCGTGAAGGTTTACCTTACACTCCAGTGAACCAACAGATGAGACTTCAATTCTTTCTTATGCTTACCTCTCTCTGCTGCTTGTAGTTGCTTAACGGCATCACTGAGTCTGGTTTTAAGGGCACTTTTCCTTGCTAGGGCTCCACCCACACGCCTGCTAGTGTCAGCCACTGCCTCATCACTGCCTGTGGAGAAGCAGCAGAAAGAAGTACTAGTGGAGCCAAGATGCCTCAAAAAGGTTTCCATTTCAACAAGGAAACTTCTCATTTGTACGATGCAGTCATCTGCAGTATTTGCAGCATTCTGAATACTCTGAACATAGATCAACAATTCTGGAAAGTAGCATTTAAAATTTGAGGTGCAGAATTGCGGAACACTTGTAATACTGCTTGTGAGTGACTTAGGATGCCATAATGGTTAATTTCTTTAATTGAAACATATAGCCGTGCCGTGACTTATAACACCAACCACACAATTGGTAAAGAGCTGAAAAGAAAAAAATCTCTCTGTCTCTATATATATGATGATGACTGGTTATAAAAATAATCCTTGTTTTCTTATTTGTTTCAATAAAATTTTAATTGCTATATAGCATACATCTAGAAAAAGGCATCCTTTAAAAATGCACAGCTTGACAAATGTTCACAAAATGAACACAAAACATAAACCAGCATCCAAGTCAAGAAAATAGAAACTTATTACCACCTTTTAAGCTCCCTAGAGCCCCTGTGATTACCCGAAGATAATCACTATTTTGAATTCTATCTCCACCTGTTTGTGTCTGTTTTTAAACGTTATTCAAAAGAGAGAATACGGTATTGCAATCTTTTATATCTGTCTTAATTTCCATATAGCGCTATAATAAATCTTGATAATGCAGTTTGTCTTCCAGCTTTGTTTTTATTCTTCAAGATGATCTTGGCTATTCTTGGCTTTCCCCTCTCATTTCCATATAAATTCTAGAATATTCAGTTCAGGTACTTTAATCAATACTGAATTGAATCTGTAGATGAATTTGGGAGAATTGTCATTTTTACAAATTTTAGTCTTCTACTCAATGAATATGGTATTTATCATTTATATATAAATTCTTGTTTAGATCTTCATTTATTTACATCTTTATGTGTAGCAACCTTAGCCTCTTTTGTCAGATTTATTCCTATGTATTTGATGCTATTGTAAACACTGCTATTTTAAAAAGTTAATTTCCCTTTGTTGTGTATAAAATTAAACCAGATTTTTACACATTGAATTGGTAATGTAGCATGTCCTTGTATGGTTTCTAATATTAGTGGAAAAGCATTCAATATTTCCATTTTAATATATTTGCTGAATATTATTTTATTTTTCAGATTATGGAAGCTTCCTTCTATTCCTAGCTTACTGAGAGTCTTTTTTAAAAATAAAAAATGAGTATCAAGTTTGTTAAATAATTTTTCTGCATGTAGTGAGATGACCATATGAATTTATCCTATATCCTATAAATGTGACAAATTACAATTAATGTTTTAAATGTTAAACTATTCTTGAAATCCTAAAACAAACTCAAATTGGACATCAAATTAAACTCAAATTGGTTTATTGTTATCTTCCCCCCCCCCCCAAAGATGTGTATAAGGGGTGGTGGTGTCATGAAGTACAGTTAACCAAATACAAGTACTTCTTGTATTTTTTCTGGGTAGTGTGGAAAATTTGCATTGCACCCTGCCTTCTTCCTCTTTCTAATTTCAATTTCCAAACATTATAATACAAGCAATGTTTTAGCTCTTATTTTTGGGTCTCATGACTGCAAAAACAAAAAAAAAATCCTGCCTGATATACTGAGAAAGAATATATTTAACTCTATATTTGGAGCTCTTGATAAAAAGATGAGGAAGAAAATCTATTTTGGGCTTGATGTTTATAAGAAGAAATGTTTCATAAGAAGTGTGTTCTATTTGGAATTTACTGACTTGCATAAATATTTTTCATTTTGCAAATGAGTTAAGTAGAAGATTCATTTAAATAGCAGCTTCCTGAGATTATATTGATTATCAACTATTTGGTATATATAATGAAAGAGAAAGTTGGGAAGTAAAGATTACTGATCATTAAAGGGAATTTGGAATGAAGAAAAGGTAATCTAAAATTATAACATAATTTAGTAGATGACTATGGTTTAATTTGGAAACCTGAATGTACATCACAAATGTGTGTATTATCAAGGGAAGACAGCCCTGTAAAGTTCTAAGCCACACAGTACTAAGTCCCTATTGTTGTTCCTTTTGCAAATAAATACATGAAGGGATTTAGCCAAACGAGATCATGAAATAGGTGAACAGGTCTGTAAAATATTCAAACAGGCTAATGCAGAGAGATTTATCAGACAGAAAATACGGAACTTTGAAGGGATGTGGGTAGGGGTCGATTAATGGTTAAATTTGAAATAGAAAAGTTGCTTTTATGAAGTTCAATAGCTCAATAATGACAAGACTGAGAGAATATATTACAAGTTATCAAAAAGAATAAAATATTTAAGTCACTGTGTCATGAAGACTGACACATTCTGGTCTTCACAACACAAGAAATAAAAGCAATACATAGATATAGCAACATTTATTTAGAAATATTTTACTGTTAATATTCTAATTCTTCACTACTGATATTCTAATTATTTTCCGTAGAGTATGTTCAGGATAGACTTATACAATAAATTAATTAGACATATAATAATTAGGCTAGAGAAACAATGGCACTTTTTACTGCCTTTGTTTGCCCAGAAGAATAAAATAACAGTTGTTTTATGAGAAATAAATAGTTAAGTATCTGTGTATGAAAAGCAACATGCATTTATCTTCTCTATGTAATGGCTCTTTGCAAAAGAGAAAGAAAATGCATGGTTAAATGAGATTAATTGCTTTAACAAAATTGGGTGAGATTTATAGTTTCAAACTTGGCCTTTGTTTTTAGGTGGTAGTTAGAAGTTTGCTAGATGATGAATTTCCAACCTCATTAGTCAATGTTCGAAAGTCCTTAGGAATTAGTTCATCATCTCTGAGATGAATAATGTTTAGTGAATTTCTTAGTCCATTCAATTGTTTTTAAGAGTAACTCACAAGATTCAAAATTGTCTAATGCGATTTTGCTTTTATTTTTCCTTCCTTCCCTCACCCTTGGATGCGAGCACTTTAGCAGATGCAAACATTGGCCTTTGGAAATCCTTCTTACCACATGGCTGTTAGGTCTGTTCTAAATGCAGTAACCTATGTAGAACACAAACTACAAAAAAAAAAAAAAAAAAAAAAAAAATGCAAATAACCAGATGACTTTGTGGTGCCCTTTTATCCTAATTGACTCACAGTGATGACCCATTCCTTCATGGGAAACATTTTAAAAGGGCTTCGGAATTGTTCAAGGAAGGGGAAATTTTGTGCAATACAGTTTTGGTGTTAAGTGTATTTTATGACATTTCCCCCTAAAGATGGATATTTATGGTAAGTTTCTATTAGTCAGCCTGTTTGATTAGCAGGCATAGCCACAGCATGTGAGATAGCTATATGTTTCCACGTAGTTTACTACGTGGCATTTTTTTTTAAAATCACAATTTAAAGTATCAAATCTTTGCTCTTTTGTAACTAGACTCCGAGCAGGAACTATTGATATGTTATTTAGTTATTATCATTCTTTAATCCTAGATTTGGAAACCTCTGTATACATGTATGAAAGGAGGGAAGCAGCTACACATTAGAAGGGAGATATGAAAGTGAAGATATTTACTAGACTCTGCCTTTGCTTGCAGTTCTCTGGCTTGATTGAGGAGGTTCTCACTTTCATCTTTATGGTAAATGATTTGAGTATCAATCCCACTCACCGCCTACAAAGGAATTGGGAGGAGAGAGTAAAAATGACAGCAGAAGAAATGAACTATTCATAGTTGTAGGATTTAAATGACACAGTTTATCTGCTAAACGCCAAGCAAAATTCATTCAGCTTCATTTTCACAGCTCAAAATTAAGGTCAAATCTGTGACCATGAGAAAGTAATGTGTTTGGCATTTTCAAGGTAATGTGTTTTTTTGGAAAGATTCAGTGAACCTAGAACAAAGCCCTGGCCAAGGCCCCACCAAAGTGCTTGCCACATAGAAGCCACGCAGCAAATAATTTTGAGTTGAAAAAAATCTAAATGAATGCATAAAGTATCTTCTCTATCAGCAAGAACAATTTTAAATACATATTTTTTTTTTTCAGGGACTTTGGCTAAAAAAACAAGCTGTCAAAGGAACTGGCATTTGCTGACTGGATTACAGCACATCTTGAAGAACCTGCAGACTGAAACCTTCACGGCATTCATGAAATGGTCTTTCCTTAGTTCCCCTGACCTTTCCACTCTTTCTGCCATTTGGATTTCACACTGGAAGTTCAAGAGACGACATCAGAAAACAGAAAAGCCAGTGGGAAAGGCAAGGTATAAAGAACTTTAAGGGAGTACTCACATCATAAATTCGGTCAGTGGTGTTCAAAGCAAATTCTGCTGTTTCATTGGCTTCACTAACATAATTAACGATATTTTCATAGACATTTGATGCATCCAAAGCCTTCTGTACCAGCCCGTTCATATCTGAACTGTGTAACTTCCTGTTAATAAACAAACATTATTATTTCTCCCTCTTACCTTCTTGGGGCCATATTTAATGCTTGCTTTTTAAATACTTCTAGGATCACAAATGCTTCCTTCCTCTTATTCAAAGTCACCTAGCGTGGCAAGGTTTTCTTGAGGGTCACACCTCCTCTGCATTCCTCTGTCTTTGCTGAACCCCATTTTGGTTCTATGACGGCTGCCTGTCTGGCAGTAGCAGCAGGAAAAGGGAATGATGATTTAAAAACAGCCTGTGCACCTCTTCTAGCAGGAGTTTGTTTATGTGATAGAGGTCAGGCAGAGGAATGAAGCCATGATGCCGACTACCTAGTGCTTATCCAAATCGGCATTGTTATTTCCTTTCCACAGAGGAAGCCGAGGCTCTAGGAGAGTATGCAGAGCTTGGCCAGGGCACATATTGTCAAGGTTTGTCTCACTCCTGAGGCCTGGTTGCATCCTGGGCCTCAGGAGTGAGACAGCCCCAGCCCTTCCTCAGCACACAGCCCCACCTAAGCCCACCCTCACCCCTGCCCTTTCACACCATAGTCTCTGCCTTTGCCCCTCTCTGGCCTGTGTAAGGTTCATCCAATATTTACTGAGTACTCATCACACAGGGTACTTGCACATTTGCACACAGGGGCTAATAATGTGAGATATAACAGGAATAAAATATGGAAATACATGGCATCTGGTAATCATCAGGGTTTATTATTATACCTACACTATTTCCTGAATTGGGATTTTAAAACTACGTGTACCCACATAATTTATTTTATTGACAAATACTTCTACTGCCTCTGTAATATAAACTCTAATCTCCACTTTCACAGTTCATCTAAATCCTTTGTCTTAATTTTATTCAGTCTTAAATCCGCCAATTCCTTATTTTTTTTCTCAGTCCCAAACATCGATGATTAGTATCATCACCTCATTTGTCGGTAACCTCCAGAAGGTCCTCTGTGACCCTCGTATGTGACATTGCAGATCCCACACTGGCTCCTGTCTTCAAACCGCCTGACCTGTTGAGCTCGGTAATTGTTCCTCAATCTCCTACATCCAGTTCCAGTCCCTGTGTGCTCCCTCAGAGCGACTTTCTCTATATTTCTTTGGCTACTTTCCTCTCTGTTAACCAAGTCTATCATCATTCTACCTCCTCTACAGAAGGGCTGATTCATTCATTAGGCACAGCGGTTTCATTTTAATTTTTTTTCATCAGAAGAAAAAAATGAAGCTAACAATAATAATGGTATTAATCTTTATACCAATGCAGACATGAAATAAAGGTTTTAATGTTTTTATGGAGAAAAGAACCCACCAAGGCAAAAGTGCCTAGGGCCTATAGAAGTCACGGGGCTCTGCTCCACAGAGGCGAGTCTGATCTAAATACTCAATACCTCAATTTGATTCTTCTCTCTTTTCCCCAGCCATCCCATTACTGGGTATATACCCAAAGGATTATAAATCATGCTGCTATAAAGACACATGCACACGTATGTTTATTGCGGCACTATTCACAATAGCAAAGACTTGGAATCAACCCAAATGTCCATCAGTGACAGACTGGATTAAGAAAATGTGGCACATATACACCATGGAATACTATGCAGCCATAAAAAAGAATGAGTTTGTGTCCTTTGTAGGGACATGGATGCAGCTGGAAACCATCATTCTCAGCAAACTATCACAAGAACACAAAACCAAACACCACATGTTCTCACTCATAGATGGGAACTGAACAATGAGATCACTTGGACTCGGGAAGGGGAACATCACACACCGGGGCCTATCATGGGGAGGGGGGAGGGGGGAGGGATTGCATTGGGAGTTATACCTGATGTAAATGACGAGTTGATGGGTGCTGACGAGTTGATGGTTGCAGCACACCAACATGGCACAAGTATACATATGTAACAAACCTGCACGTTATGCACATGTACCCTAGAACTCAAAGTATAATAATAAAATAAAATAAAAAAAAAGAAAATTTGACAAAAATGTCACCAAAGCAAAAAAAAAAAAAAAAAAAAAAAATACTCAATACCTGTTCCTCCCCACAACCCCTTCTGAGAAAACGGCTCAGAGAGCAAAATCTGGGGAAGGCAGACAAGAAAACATTTTTTTTAAAAAGGGACAAAATACAAATATTTATTAATATTTTAAAATGTTGCTGGCAAGAGTGGTAAGATATACCAAAGAGCATGAAACAAAGCCTTTATTACTTTGCTTTTGTTACTAGGCACAGAACAAGTACTACCTCAATATTCAAATTAAACATGTGCTATTGAAATGGAAGCTTCTTTTTTTTTTTTTTTTTGAGACGGAGTCTCGCTCTGTCCCAGGCTGGAGTGCAGTGGCGCGATCTCGGCTCACTGCAAGCTCCGCCTCCCGGGTTCACGCCATTCTCCTGCCTCAGCCTCCCGAGTAGCTGGGACTACAGGCGCCCGCCACCACGCCCGGCTAGTTTTTTGTATTTTTTAGTAGAGACGGGGTTTCACCGTGTTAGCCAGGATGGTCTCGATCTCCTGACCTCGTGATCTGCCCGTCTCGGCCTCCCAAAGTGCTGGGATTACAGGCTTGAGCCACCGCGCCCAGCCTGAAATGGAAGCTTCTGAATGAATTTTGTTTATCTTTGTTCGAGCACAGCACGTAAATCACTGTGTACACCAGACAGATGTGGAAGGATATTCACATTTTGAATGAAGATGTCTCTAAGTTGAAATACTTTCATGAATATATAGTCAGAAATATTCTAAATACAAAAGGACTTGAGGGTGATTGATATTTTGGATCACGTTTCATGTAAAGCATGTAGTAACTGTCTTAGAATCATGCTGGAACGCTGTTTGTTGCAGAGTGGCATTATACATAGAAGTTGTATTTTGGAATCCCAATGAATGGGATGTAGCTACAAAATGACAAAAGAATACTGAAGAGAGCCATAAGATGGATCTCAAAAACAACATTCTGCTAATATAGTATATTATCAAAATAGTGTTTTTTCTAAGCTCTATTTTATTGCCTTCGTCAAAAGCTTATTTTCTAGAGCCATGATACCGAGCGGGATACAGCACTGTCTCACCCACTGACACACCAAGATTTTATATTACCTCTCTCTTTCTTTTTTTCTCTCTTCATAGGAGATTTGGAAGAGTGTTTGAACATTTTGGCAATCAAGAATAAGAAGGTGATTTATGGTTTGAACAGAAGTTAATCTTGGTTCTTATTTTATTCATGACCTTTACTGGTCCTTTTTTTCTAGTCTTTCTCTATAATGATCTCATTATTTACCTATTATTTCAGGGTCATGAATTCAATTCTGATCTTTCAGTACTTTTCAGTTAACATTAATTGAGTGTCCAAGAGGTGTGTGACTCTCTTCTAGGTGCTGGGAGGAAAATTGCCAGTTGATTTTCTCTTAACAGGTGTTGAAATCAAATAGTTCCTGCTAGGTGCTGTAGAGTATTTATCAGAAGTCAGTTATATTGCCAATTCCCGACCAGCTTTACTTAAGACACTTGGGTGTGGAAAGATAATGCTGTCTATGAAATAAATAGGTGATGTTAGAATTAGACCTTCTAAAGGGATCTGATTTATTTGATAATGTTTTATACAGCATTTATGGCCCTAACCAAAATGTCTTTGGTCATCCTACCAGTAATTGTGGAACAGACACCCTCTTCTTCCCAGAACACGGCCTTTAATATGACAGATTTTTTTAAAACAAAAAAGACCAGCTCCCCCAAACAATTGCAATGAACAATGATGGACTCGCAGATGGACCAACCAACCAACCAACCAACCAACCAACCAACCAACCAACATATCAACACATAAGCATATCCAACCTTAACCAACCTGGTAAAACTGTATTCCAGTAGCTCTGGCATATGGAATTGAATAGTAATATTTTATTCACCCCATGATAGATATTTACATTTCTGAAACCAGGATATTACCTGCTCAGTTCATTAGCTTCTTGTTGAAGTTCCTGTGCATGGTCAATAGCTTCTTGGACTAAATCATGGCTGAGGTTACTTAGGTTAGATAGTTTTACTTGTAGTTCATTTTTAGCTCCATCTATTTCTGCATAAATCCCTGACGCATTCTAAAGAAAAAAATTTTAATAAATAGATTGAATTTAGAAGAACTTAAAACATTTTTCCTAGGCACCAAAAGATAATCTCTATTCTTTCTTATTATGAAGATCAGTAAATTTCAGTGCAGGACCACATAAGTCTAAAATACTCTAAGTAGATATCTATTTATCCTGCACTGCCAGCTCTTTCTTCTGTATTTATTGCTTCCTTAGCATTTACAACCCAGAAATCTCTGCCGTTTGAGATCTAAAAACGAAACTAAACTAAAACCTTCAAGTATCCACACATGTCCCTAATGTTACTACAATACTTTTCTCCTCTCTTCGTAGCAAAGTATTTCAAAAAATGGAAGTTGCTTATATATGTTGTCTCTATTTTCTCTCACTTTATATTCCCCATTTTGACCTATTCCTGTCTGATATCTACTCCATTACTCTACCAAGAGAAGTTAACTTAATGACATCGAAGTTACTGAATCTAATGGACATCATTCAGTTCTCATTTGACCTTTCAGCTACCTTTCAGGTGGTTGACTACTTCCTGAAACTCACCTTGTAACCCAGACTCTCTTGGTTTTTAATCCAACCACAGACCTACGATTTTGCTTAAAGATCGTGAAACTGTGTAGACAGATATTCCTGCAAACCCATGACTTTCAGCCTTGGCTGGCCCCTCAATGCTGCAAAGAGATTTGTTCTCCTAGTCACCCAAAGAGTGATTCTAAACATTGTCATTCTTCCTAAGCCAACACTTCCTTCACCCACCTCCATCTGATTCTAAACAGATCACTTTATTTTCTTTTTTCTTTGGAGGCCATAAACTGTTAGTGGGGGACACTCTTCCACACTTCTGATGTCTCCTCTATATGCAGGGAGCCCAGTGAGTGAAACTCCAGACCTCTCTGCCCTTTTCCTCACTCTACTCCTGTGAGAGGGGAATGGTTGATTTGATGGGTAAATTTGGGAAGAATAACTCTATAGGTTCTGCTCAACTCCACCCTTCTTCGTCTTGGGAGCAAGCTGCCAGCAGAAAGCCTGAATTTTCCTGTGTTCCTCCATATGAAAGCTATTTTGAGCAGAACCCCCATCTAAGCCTCACAGTGTTGCCTGTCTGGGTAGGTAGAGCTGCCTAATACTGGGACTGAATGTCAGCTACCCCACTTGGCTAAGAGACCTAAAGCCATGCCTGCTGCTTAGTAGCTTCAGAAATAAGGCAACATCCTTGGTCTCTGTATTTACTATTTTATTTATGTTTCAACCTGTTTAGAACTTGGGTTCTGGATAGGGGCTCTATTTATTGGTAACTCCCTCAGAGACTCCAAAACTAATGAACTGGTATTTCCCCAACTTTTTGCAACCGGCCCCCAGCCCTTCCCCACAAACTCTATAGATGTATTTATAGCTACACCTACACATAAATTTCTCTCCAATTTTAAGAGGAAACGTGTTCATTTTCTGTATAAAGCATGCTGCCCCATTGTCTTGGTAACCCCGTTATTCATTCTTGCTTCCCAGCTACTGACTCTTCTCAGCTATAAACATGCTCAAGTATCTCCCATCAAAAAACAAACAAACAAACAAACAAACAAACAAACAAACAACCTTATTCTTTCACTTTAGGCTCCCTTCTAGCTTTTTCTCTTGCTTTGACACAGTGCACTTTACAGAAATGATTCTTGCCAAGATCACCAACACCTGGCCCCAAATTGCCAGATCCACTTGACATTTTCCCATCTTCATTTACTGGATCTATCTGTGGTTTGCTACAGTGTTGGTCACTGTCTTCGCTTAAAAGTCTTTTCTTTTCCTAGCTTCTGTGACTATGTTCTCTCCTGGGTCTCCTCTTTCCCTGACCAGGAAAGAGACCATGAAAGTTGGCATTTGAATCCCAGCCCTTTCCTCTCCCCTGAGTGATCTCGCTTCCTTCCCTGAGCGCAGTCTTTGAGTATTCTAATCCATTCTCTACCATCTTACAGGAAAGGTACTCTTCCTATTAAGAAACTTTGACCTGTCCCTTGTCAGAATCAGCCAGTGGCTTTGCAGGAATGAGTCCAATTTCTAAGCATGACATCATCAACTGACCACTCTTCTCTCACCAATTTTATCAATTCTCACGAACCCCAACCCACTATATCCCATAGTCTAATCTTGACCAACTGATTGTTGTTTTAATGCTCCATAATTTTTTCCGGTCTCTTACCTTTGCACATATTTTCCATTTCTGGAATTATTTTCTTTTATTTTCTGTCTAATCTACCTGGAAAACTCTGCTCCTTTCAAATTCAGCTCAAATATCACTTCCTTTTTGAGGTCATCCCTAACCCCCTCAGGATGAGTTAAGCGTTGCCATGTGTTTTTATTATTCATTCGTGTGTCACATGATTGTAATCATTTTAAGTGGTTATTTAACTCATCACATCATACAATCCTAGGAGGCAGGAACTGAGTTTAGCTTATTTTTGTAATCCCAGAATGTAGCACAAAGGGTTCATAGTACAAAAGATTTACTTTTGTGGAGGCAGTATTAAACCTCTAGCCATTTTGGTTGGTCATCTAGGGAACAATACTTTGAAAAAAAAAATGTTTTTTATTGTATAAGTGGAAAATAGACCATGGACCTACCACTTTTACTCATTCATTCAATCAACAAATATTCCCCGTGTGCCCATTGTGGACCAGGCACTCTTTTGGGAGGTAGAATACTTTCGAACACAGTCTCCCCTTTTAAGGAATTTACAGTCTAGTGAGAGAGATACAGATAATACACAAGTGATCAAATAAGCAAACAAGCTAATTTCAGGGAGTAAAAGACATTTTGAATAACATACGACGGGTGGGGTGGGATGAGGAGTGAGTGGGGTAAGGGGTTCATTTGGATGGAAGGGTCATAAGGACACCAGCCGTTTGAAGATCTGAGGACAGCAGGTGCAGAGATCCCGAGGCAGGAAATAAGTATGGTATGTCTGAAAAATAGGAGTTTGTTGGGCTGGAGTGCAGTGAGTGAGAAGAGAGTTGGGTATGTGGTCAGAGAAGTGGGTCTGAGCTGGGTCATGTAGGGTCTCATGTGCCAGGACAAAATGAGCTTGTTTCTTACTTTAAGTGCCACTGGGGAGTGTATATAGTAGAAATAACGTTGGTTATGTTTTTAAAGGATTGTTCTGCTGCTGCATAGAGAGGTGGTCTTGAAGGACAAGAGTGGAGACAACTGGATCAGCTAGGAGGCTCTGGTGGCAATTTAAACTGCAGATGAGGTAACTTGGACCAAAGAGCAGCAGTGGAGTCAAGGAAAGTGCTCAGAAATCAAGATTCAAGGCCTGGTGTGGTGGCTCACGCCTGTAATCCCAGCACTCTGGGAAGCCAAGATAGGTGGATCATCTGAGGTCAGGGGTTCGAGACCAGCCTGGCCAACACAGTGAAAACCCATCTCTACTAAAAATGCCAAAAATTAGCTGGGCATGGTGGTGGATGTCTGTAATCCCAGCTACTTGGGAGGCTGAGGCAGGAGAATTGCTTGAACTTAAGAGGCAGAGTTTGCAGTGAGCCAAGATCACTCCATTGCACTCCAGCCTGGACAACAAGGACGAAGCCACATCTCAAAAAAAAAAAAAAAGAAAAGAAAAAAGAAAAAGAAAGAAAGAAATCAAGATTCATTTTAGAGATAAGGAGAAAGAAGGAAGCAGTAGTGACTCTGGAGTTTTGATCTGAGCAATTGGGTTGCGCCATTTATTGAGATGGGGAAGACTGGGGAAGGAGTGGGTTTTATTTAAGACATGTCAAGTTTGATATGTCTATTATTAATACACGGTAGATGAGATTGTGACTTTATTACAATCATACTGAGTTCTGACTTGAAAATGTCAAGTAAGCACTTGGATATAGGAGTTTGGAACTCTGTGGGGTGTCATAGCTGGAGGTATAATTGTGTAATCATCGGTGTGCAATTGTTCTTTAAAGCCAAGGGGGTCAATGAGATCAGCTAGGGAGAGAGTGTAGTTAGAAAAGAAGGCCTAGGACCAAGCACAGAGCCATTCATTATCCAGAGCAGAGATCAACATGGCCCAGTGTCAAGTGCAGCTCAAATCTTTTTTTTCCTTTCTTTTTCTTTCTTTCTTTTTTTTTTTTTTTTTTTGAGACAGGGTTTCACCTTGTCACCCAGGCTGGAGTGCAGAAACGCCATCATGGTTCAGAAACGCCATCATGGTTCACTGCAGCCTCCACTTCTTGGGCTCAGGTGATCCTCCCATCTCAGCCTCCTGAGCAGCTGGGACTGCAGGCATGCATCACCATGCCTAGCTAATTAAATTTTTTTTTTTTTTTGTAGAGATGGGGGTCTCACTGTGTTGTCCAGGCTGGTCTTTAATTCCTGGGTTCAAGCACTGTCCCCAACCTTGGCCTCCCAGAGTACTGGGATTAGAGGCGTGAGCCACTGCACCCAACCGAAGCCTGTTTTTATATAGCCCTGAGCTGAGAATATATCTTACATATTTAAGCGGTTGTAAAAAAAAAAATAAAAACAAACAAAACCCAGAAAAAAATAAGAGACAGTGGTTGTACGTGGCCTGCAGAGCCTAAAATATTGACCACTTAGAGGGTGTGCAGAGGCGAAGTAAGCAAAGGGGGCTGGGAAGAAACCGCCAGCCAGGGGAGAAGCTGTGAGCGGGTACCACAGCAGCCAGGACAAGGGCACCACCTGGTGTTTAGAGGAGGGAGGACTGAGAAAGCCTGGGAGAGACAGGCGACCCTGGTTTTGGCTACAGGTGGGTCACTGGTGATCTGGACAGGAATAGTCTCAGTGAAGGGGATGGAACCCACTTCAGAAATGGCCGAGTATAGGGGACAGTGGGAGTCTGGGAGGTAGAAACAGCAATGGTAAGTCACTGTTGAAACATTTTACTGTGAAGCTGAGCAGAGTGGTAGGACAGAAGTTAGAGGGGATGCAAGCTTTATAAAATATATATATTTTTTTACAGGGCTTTTTTCTTTTGGATATTTAAAAGATAGGAGACAGTACAGCATGTTTGTATGCTGATGGTAGTGATTTAGTAAAGAATGAGAAACTGGGTGATCCAGAAGAAAGAGGGTATAACTTGAGGAGTGAAACCCTGCAACCTGTTTTCAAGGTGAGGAAGGATGGGGTTTGGGGCACAGGAAGGGGCCGGGCAGGAGAAGGAATGCTTACAATGGAGGGGAGGCAGAGGTGTGGGTGCAAATGCAGGCAGGCCAGCGGATTTGGGGAGGAAAGATCAAGGGAGTTCTTTTCTGTTTGTCTCTGATTTTTCAGAAAGCAGGAAGCCAAGTCACCAGGCAGAACTGATAGCAGGCGAAGTGGGTTCCCACCAGTTGCATGCAGTTGCTCTGGTATGGCCATGGTGCTGGGGATGAGTCAGTAATCTCAGGTAGGCACAACAGACGAACAGACAGATACGGTAGTTAAGGGTATTTTGAAAGAATGATTATGTTGGTAATTTGAGTTGCTTAAGGAGGGAAGAAAGCACATGAGAGGGGTAGGGTAAGAAAGGCAGGGAGGTCTCCACGTGGCCAGAGAATTACTGGAGTGGGCATTCTAAAGTAAGTGAGATAGGAGATGTGCTCTGGGAGGGAGATGCTTGAAACTAGGGTTTGGGAGGAGGTACTGTTACTGAGGACAAGACCTGGGTATGGCCACAGGTGGGATAAGAGAGGTGGACTGGAGGATAAGCTTGCTGGAGAGGACAAGTTCAAGGAGCTGGAGGTCAGAGAGTTGATGACTTCATCCATATGGATTTTGCTGTCACCAAGGAGAGTGATGGGGGTCAGGTTGGAGAGAAAGACAGAGAGTTCGGTGTTGAAATAGTCAAAGGATGAGATGACAATCAAATGGCCTGAAAGTGATATCTTTCAAAAGGTAATAAAAATGAGCTGAGAGTTATTTCATGAGAGTTCAGTTCACTGCATTTTATTGGAAATTTTCTACTTTTACAAAATGTGATTTTTATTGATTTTGAAAACCAGATTTATTAAACACAACTTTATGAGTAAAGAGCAAGTAGGATGGATCGAGAGCAGCACTTTCAGTAGAACTCTCTGCAAGAAGTTCCACTATATTCAGTGGCGCAATGCCTGTTTCTGCACATGCTTGTGCCACTGAATGTAGTAGCTGCTAGCTCTGTGGCTAATGTGACTCAAGAACTAAAATTTTAATTTTATTTAATTTTAAGCAATTTAAATTTAAGTAGTCATATGTGGCTAGTGACTGTTGTACAGTGCAAGAAACTAAAACATTCAGTCATCTGATCTTTATAATGCCTGCTCACCTGATAGATCTGAATTTATTATTATTGTGTGACCCTGAGCTGCTGTTGCAACCTGCTGGAAATACAAACCTGAACAAATCACGTGCGTCCTTACCTTTATTATATCATCAAGTTCTGAAAGAGTGAGGCGAGGTGTTGTCAGAGAGTCCGCAGATGTGTTCAGAGACGTGTTCACCGCTTCCATTTGTTCCCTCACTCTTTCCTGTTGTTTCTGCAGGAACGAAGAGTAAGGGAGAGTGAAATGAATACATCTTTAGGGAAAGCATCGGGGAGAGCATTAAATACCAACTTGCTCTCTTTGGACTCAGACCAATCTGGGTTCCTATCCCAGCTCCATCCTTGCTGTGTGCCTTTGGGGCACGCTACCTGTTTGATGCTGTTTTCTCATTTATAATATGGAGACAACAACAGTAAGAATCTTGGGAGATTAGATGCATGGAGGATTATTATAACACTGTCATTTCAAAGAGAGCTAGCGCATTAGAGAGGGCATTTGACTCTTTTTCCCAGAATATAAAGGACTATGGAGACAGGATTGAACACAGGCTCTACATTTGCAGTGATTGGAATATGAATTAGTTCTAAAAGCATTTATCATGTGCCAGCTCTGGGCCTGACACAAACAGCACATTTGGACAGGAACAGAGAATATACGAAAATAATCTTAATGTCCTTTTAAAAATTAAAAGTGGCCCTACTATTAAAGCATCAAATTGTAATCTTGCTTCATACCACTCAGAGCTCTTTATTGTAAATGCTCAGATGTTTTGAGAAGGGAAAGTAAATATTAATACACGTCTTGATGAGTACTTTAATTTCTACCTTCACTTTTAGGTTCTAGAAGCAGGGACACTGATTCTGAAGAAATATTATGGAGCTTCCAGTGAGTTTAGCGTTTGAAAGAAACATAGAAAGAAACTTTAGGAGGGAAAAGTAAAAGACTCATTTTACAAGTTGAGTGAAAAATGAGTTGAAGTTACCTTAGAAACAGTGACTTAAGTTAGAGTTGAAATATACATTATGGTGAAATCTAGGATATCATAGAAATAATTATAGAAGCCTAGATAGAGAAGGAAATACTTTAAAACTTTTTAAGTTCATCTTGATGTCCTTTCTTACTCCCTGCAGCCTTTCCTGACTTCGTGAAAAGGAAGAATGGAACCCATCTTCTCCAAATATGTTGCTATGGGGTAGATGTAGATCTAGAGACAGAAAAGAATCACATTTGAACATCCTCTTAATGCAAGAACATTTTAAAAGAATCAATTTCCCCTGAATATCCATCAAGCCTAATACAGTGTGACTATCTGAGATCAATTATTCTTATCTTTACAAAGACTGGGAGTTATACAGCTGTGGACAAAAGCAATATTGTAAAATGTGTGTATTAAAGTATGTAAAAGAAGGGAGTTGAAAAAAGGTTGGTATTATTTACCTCTTACAGAACTGTTTTCCTTTTACAGTGTTCTTTACCCCTTCTGTAAGTTCTCTCTGAGTGACTGCGGGAGAACACTACTAACATCCTGAAGTCAGAGACAAACTTCAAAACTGTGTGCTAATAGCACTGTATATAAGCTTATTTGCAGTAGATGAAAAACAATATGCTTCAAGTTAATGAATTTCTCCCATTGACCATATATAGCATTAGACAGAAATGAATAAAATTAGCTTTGAAACAAATAAAGGTATTTCCACAGAAAAGTGGTCAGCTTGAACAAAGTAAAATGTTGAAAACTGATAACTATGAAAATGACGTAATTGTCACTATTCAGTATGCTTCACTGTGCATATCACATATGCAAAATATAGAAAAAGTTCCATGGTCAAAAAAAAAAAAATCACCAAAAACCAAAAAACAAAAAGAAAAAACAGTCCCGGGAAGCTAAAGCTTCAGTATATAATTAATAATCCCCAAACAGTGCTTTTGAAGGAGTAGTTTACTTACTTGTAAAATATACTATCTCATGTTCATCTGATAAGATTTTAATCATTCTGTTACCCTTTGGGGTTAGAAGTAAGATGACAAAATAATGTAATTGCTAGTTGTATGGCTACTATTGGCACACGTCAAAATGATTAAGCTCTGTGGGTACTTTTTTGGTTTTGTATGAGAACTGAAATTTGGGGGTTATTCTTTTCTAGCCCATGCTATAGGTGTAATAGTGAAATGTAAAATTAAAACACTAAATTTGGGCCGGATGTGGTGGCGCACGCCTGTAATCCCAGTTACTCGGGAGGCTGAGGCCACAGAATTGCTTGAACCCAGGAGGCAGAGGTTGTGGTGAGCTAAGATTGTGACACTGTACTCCAGCCTGGGTGACAGAGTAAGACTGTGTCTCAAAACATCAACAACAACAACAACAAACCCACTGAAGTTTGTTTTCTAAAACACAGAGTCAAATTCCAGTAAGGTCAGATCCATTCAAATCTCTTTGTCGTAAGAAAGACTACAAATAAAACATTGGATTTTAAATTTTGTTGGAAAGAATTAAAAGTTCATGATATTTAAATATGCAAAAGTTTGCAAAAGAATGGTAAAAGTAGGGTTTAGTAATTTAGAAGTCCAAGTTAATACGAAATAAATAAGAGTATTTGTAATCATGAAGAACCAGCGTACATAAATCAAATCTGTATTACTTGAGAGTGCTACAAGCATTTGTCCATCCATCTGTTCATCAACAAATGTAGCAAATGCAAGTTATCGTGTTTGGTGCTAGGAAGATATAATTTGTGTGAGGCAGGAGTGCCACCCTTGGATGCTCACAGTCTAGGGGTATTAGACTAGATGCATACCATCACACACACACACACACACACACACACACACACACACACACACAGAGTTATGCATTGAGCAATTAAAAGTGACTCCTAGACAGGAACATAGAAGAATATATGCTGAATGTGATGAAGCCTGGTGATCATTCCAGTGGTACAACCAATGACTGCACCAGTAGAGAGGAAGGAGGAACTCCTTCTGGCAGCTAGAGTTCTTTTTTTTTTGAGGTGGAGTTTCACTCTGTCAATCAGGCTAGAGTGCAATGGCACGATCTCAGCCCACTGCAACCTCTGCCTCCTGGGTTCAAGTAATTCTCCTGTCTCAGCCTCCCAAATAACTGAGACTAGAGGTGCCCGCCACCATGCCCGGCTAATTTTTGTATTCTTGGTAGAGGCAGGGTTTCACCATGTTGACCAGGCTGATCTCGAACTCCTGACCTCAGGTGATCCACCTGTCTTGGCCTCCCAAAGTGCAGGGATTACAGGCGTGAGCCACCGAGCCAGCATTCTTAATCTGGGGTTAAGGTAGACTACCTGAACTTGCCTGTCAGTCTTATACGTGTGAACAAGTGCACATTTTTCTCATGGCAGGGATATGTGCGTGTGTGCGTGTGTGTCTGTGTGTGTCTGTGCACGCACATGTTCCATAGTTTTCACTGAATTCTCAAAAAGATATAAGACTGCAGCAATGTAGGAACCACTGGACTCGAGTGAGTAGGTGAGGCACTCTACGGAGAGAGACACTTAACCTGGCTAGACAGAATTACTCATGGATGAGAGAGATGAGCGAAGGAGATACCATGAGCAAAAGCAATAAGAAGAAAATGTGCATGGTCTCCAGTGGCTAAGAGGCAGAGTCTGTAGGAAAGTCAAGAAATACCACTGGAGCAGTAGGTGGACTCAGACCATGGGTGGCTAAGAATTTACCTTTCTTTTTTTTTTTTTTTTTTGAGACGGAGTCTTGCTCTGTCACCCAGGCTGGAGTGCAGTGGCCGGATCTCAGCTCACTGCAAGCTCCGCCTCCCGGGTTTACGCCATTCTCCTGCCTCAGCCTCCCGAGTAGCTGGGACTACAGGGGCCCGCCACCTCGCCCGGCTATTTTTTTTGTATTTTTTAGTAGAGACGGGGTTTCACCGTGTTAGCCGGGATCGTCTCTCGATCTCCTGACCTCGTGATCCGCCCGTCTCGGCCTCCCAAAGTGCTGGGATTACAGGCTTGAGCCACCGCGCCCGGCAAGAATTTACCTTTCTTAAGTAGGAAGCCACTGAAGGCATTTGATGAAGGTTGATTATATAGTTTCTATATATTTAGAGGGATACCTTGAAATCGAATCTGGCAGTAATCTCAAGGGGAGAGAAGCCAGGAGCCTAGGCAGGGGGCAGACCAAAATATATACAAGTGAGACACAAAGGACTGGAGAAATCACTGCTCACAGAACCCCAGAGCAGGAGGGGCTGACTTAGAGCCTGGGGACTTGGAGGGGAGAGAACCCTGGACAAGAATGAGAAAGAATAAGAAAATAGGAAGAGAAATGGGAGGAAAAAAGGTTTGATTTTCAGCAGGTAATAGCAAGGCTAATCCATGTGGCTATTCCCGCAAACAGACACAAATATGAAAGTTGTCCTGTGGGGCTCAGTTTTGAATAAGGATGCAGATCCACAGATAAATCCCTTTTAAGGACTGAAGCAGTGAGATTGGGTGAAGTCACTGAGGGCGGAGATGGGGGCAAAAGGGGTGCAACTGTGGCTAATGCCAGATCCAAAGGTCAGGAAGAGGAAGGAGAACCGAGAGGGAGCAGGACTTTCAAATTCCTCAACGCTATGCTGTTCCCTTCCTGAAATCTTGCTCATGCTGTTCATTTGTACGCAGTAGAAGGGTCTGTTTGGTAAAGTGAAAATGAGCACTACCATTTGTCTGAATCAAAAATGCCAAATTTTTGGTAGCCACATGCATGAAGTTTAAAAACAAACTGTGTAAGTTTATTTAAAACCTATTTTGGCAATCATTCACTTTTAGAACTCAAGTCTCTTCATATAGGCAACACTGTCCTCCTGCTTGTTACATTTACAAAGTCCACTGTGCCCTGCACACACCCTGACATTTACCAACCACCAGCAAATCAGCTAGTTTGTGCTTATGCAGACACTTTGGTTCTCAGTTCACTGACTGTGTGCTACCCTTCCTGATTATAAAATTTACAAAGGACTTTGGAGATAAGATCTATTCCTTAAAATAAATCAAAAGAGAACCGAACATGTTAACACACAAAATACGTGTTCTCTAGCACAAAGCTATGTAGAAGACAAAGCACTTGGCTGAGATCGAGAACTCACAATCTAAAATGAGAACCAAATACAGTTTACTACTATCGGTAGTATTAATAATAGGTCTTGCTTTTTTCTCAGCAGTAAACATCACTCCCTGTGGCTAAGGGCACAGCTGTAGTCTGGCTGGGGTCTCCTGCAGGCCAGTGCTTGCCCTTGTCCTACCAGGACCGGTCTGGGTTGGCAGGTCCACTTCTCATTTCAGGGCTTGCAGGACTGAACATAGTTCTGGGTCTTCATTGGTGAACCCTGGGAATTGTTGCATGAGGTTGCAGTGTTGTTTCCGTCTCACTTAAATGCTCTAAATTTTCTCTTGGGAATAGAATAGCGTTATCCTGCAGGCTTCGGGTATGGGCTTAAATCTTTCAGGATGGGAAGAATCACTCATTATTTATATTACTTAGCACTGAAAATGCATCTTCAATAAACTTGGGCACAGTCTGACAAAACTACAGGATCCTCAAATTGGAAAGTCCTTAAGGTTTTCATTACATCAACACATTTTTTACTGAGTTGTTACTTTGTGTCAGGCATTGTGCTAAATGCTCCATGATTCAAAGACAAAGGAGACACGATTCCTTATTTTTTGGAGCCCTGAGTTCAATGGGGAAGACAGATTCATTAGCAAATGATCACAATTCAGAAACAGAGCTGTGCAAAACATGTGATGGGATTGGAGTATAGGTTGGGTCTTCTGGAGAAAGTGGTGCCTGAGGTAAGACTTAAAGGATGAGTGAGGTTAGCCAGATGAGTCGAAAAGAAAAAGTGGTCTCCATTCCAGGCAAGTGGGATTACTGGTAGTGTGATATTGCCTGAACAGAATGTGTGAGGCAGAGAATAAGAGGTGAGGCTGAGGAGGCTGGTAGGGTCAAATCAGAGGGAGTCCCGAATGCCATGTGAAAGAGCATAGGCTATCCTATAGGATAGTGTCTTTCAGAGGTTAACAATGAATTATACGTTGCAACCTGGTACACATATGTAAGGCAGAACTGCGAGGAAACCATACCTTGCTATATGTGTCACACTTTGATATTTTCTATTCCCTTGATTTCATTTTCTTTTATCTATCTCTTAAAAAAAAAAAACTGCTGGTTACAACCCATGAAACTTATTCTGTAACCCGCGAAATGACTCACAAGTTGCAGTGTCAAAAGCACTGTTAGAAGTGATGAGGAGAAATGAAAGGATGGATGGGCACACGTAGTTGCGGTCAGACTGTGACGAAGGTGAGCCGCTCTGGCAGGGTGGAGAGGATGGCTTGGAAGGAAGCAAGGATGGAGGAGAGAGAAGGGGAGACTGTTTTGGTAGAGAAACAACGAAAGTCAGAGCTAGAGAAGTTGTAGAGGAATGGAAAAGAAAGAAGAGAGCTAAAACCTGTCACATAGTAAACCTGGGAGGAACCTGTGGTTGACTGGATGTGGAGGAGGGAAAGGGGGACACTTCAAGGGTAAGGCGAGTCCCAGCGACTACCTTGAAACAATAAGATAATCATGCATTCATTTAACAACAAAAATGCTATCCCAACCGTATTATTCTAAAAAATACTGGCTAGGGATTTGCTCGCATTAGCAAATAGTGCTGATGAGTGTAATTCACTTTTATTTAAGAAATTTTACAAGGATTCTTACTAAGGGGCAATGATGACTGAAAATCGGGCTAGAGAGCCTAGTTGAAGTGGCTTTTGCCGACCACAACAATACATAACTGAATTCATGAATTTGCTCATAATTGGTTTGTATTTGTTCACAGTATTCTTTTCTCCCTAATCTTTTAAAGTATGTTTGAACATGCATGTGTCATCCTATCAAAAGATGACCCCTCTTGATGCTGGTGGCTGTGAATACACGCATTGCTTGAAGCAGACACGTGACCGCTACCAGTTCTCAGCTCTGTAGGTGTGGGCATGCACCAAGTCTGGCCCCATGAGATGACTATCTGTGTAAGCTATGGTCACGCCTGGGAATCTTCCTCACCTTCCTCTTTGCATTTGCATGGCCTTGGCAATTAGTCTCCTTATCCCTGCAGCTGCTGACCAGCCAGACTGTGAGATTTGCTTATCGTGCCTTTCCAAAAATTACACATACCCAGAACACACGGTTTTGAGATGCTTTGGCCTTCTAGTGCTCTCAGTGTAAAAAAAGCTATGCGTTGCTTACCCACTTGCAAGAACAACAGATCCATACACATGGATACAAGCACCAGAACTACTGCATTCTTATCAAAGCAAGAACTAGACAATTATCCTAGTTTCAAGTTGATTTTAGGAACACACATGTTAGTAATTTATGGCAGCAAAAAATACACCAATATTTTAAAATATAAGTATTTAAATATACCAATATTTTTAAAAAATTTATATCAACTGCCCCTTCTTGGTGTACCATCACACTGCTGATGCTGAAATGCATTGATGGTGAGTGTCCACTGTACCTCGTGGTCCCGCTGCCTGGCTGCTGTGGCCCTGTTCATGTCTTCGGCATCCCTGACGTGGTTAAGGGCCTGGTCAAGTGCTTCCTGGAGATCTGACAACTTAGCATTGTAGTCGTCCAGCTGCTCCAGGACGACAGGAAACAGAGTGCGGGTCTCATTGTGCAGCCGCTGCCAGCTCTCAGCCTGGCTCAGCACTGGGAAGAATTGGAGACAGAGGCTCAGTGTGGCTTTCTCCTGTTTGCTCCCATTCCTCCCAGTATTTTGCAAAGTTGGAAAATTTTCAGGCCATGCCTTCTTTAGCAATGGGGATTGAAGCTATTGTTCATAAAGATAGCTCCTCCACCTTTTAGATTTGAAGTAAAAAAAAATCCTAGTTTTTAGGGTTTGGGAGCCCCTGGATAACAGTCAGTTGAAAGAAGGGTTTGATTAGTTTTCCCACAGAAGTTGTGCTTTTTGTGAAAACCATGTCATTATACTATGCTTATTATTATCCAGAATATTAATAATTTTACTCTGTAAAGGGGACTTGGCTATAGTAAGGTTTTTACTATTAAAAATAACCAAACTCGTCAGTAATAAGGCAAAATGATGTGCATAACCACTCATTTTCTATAGTTTTTCTAGGCAACCGTTTTTAGTTAGCTCTACTAGGTCAAATCCAAACCATGATTTTGGTGGAAAAAAGATTAAATGGCAATGAGATGATGTACTTAAACTTCGCATGTGTCTTTATTCTCTGCTCAAAGACACATGCATTGAATATGTGCCTTAATTTCTGTTTTCTTCAGGGAATATTAGTTTGTCTTGTTGAGATTTTCTTCCATCACTGTAAGCAGAACACAAAAGTTCCTGGCTGAGTATAGAAAGTGTTGGAAAATGCATTCTAGGTGGAAGGAGGCCGAGTGGGAGATGTCATTGGTCCCACCTCTCCAGGGCAGCCTTGTTAAATTCCACGGTAGGCGATGAGCTTGGAAACATCTGGCAGTGACTGACATCAGAGCTCTAGCCTTTCTGAGTCTGACTCAGAACTGGGGCCTGAGATTCTTCTTTGGTTCTTATTATTTCTAAGACTTTACACATTTGCCACCATAATGAACCTGTATGTCAATAATGTCTCTCTACAGTATCCACAATAATGGTTAGCAGAAGTTGATAGTGACAGTTGTAGGAAAACGACCTACTGCCCTTTAATCGTTTTTGTGTCACTAGTCCCTTTGTAATTGAATGAAGCCTTCAGACTGCTTCTCACAGTGTGTTCTAAAATGCATAAAATAAAATATATAGAACTTAAAAGGAGACTAATATATTTAAAAACCAAACTGGTAATATAATAATGTATATGCTTCTTTACTAATCCCTTAACTAACAAGATCTAAAGGTGGATCTAATAGCTACCATAATTTTGAGTTTTTGGTGAATTTAAACAGTGTTATGAGACAGCAGCAGCTAAAATATAATACGCAAATCTGTGATTTCTCTCACTGAGTGTGTAGGTTAAACCAATTGTTTGCAGCTCTTCCAATCAAGAGTGGAGTCTATCTCTCTACTTCTTGAGTCTGGGCTGGTCTTGATCAGTAAAATGGATGTGACATTGCTGAGCTCCAAGCCTTGCTTTAAGAGACCATGTGCTTTTCATTCTTGCTCTCTTAAAGCTGCTGTTATGTGAATAACCTGGACTAACCTTGTTGAGTGAAGACCTCACATGGAGGGAGAGGCCCAGCCTTCACAGCCAGCCCCAGACATCTGAGTGAGCTCAGCCAATATATGTCACATGGAGCAGAGATGAGCTGTCCAGGTTGAGTCCAGCCTGAATTGCCAACTCATGAAAGCAGGAGCAATAAATGGTTATTGTTTTAAATGAATAAGTTTGTGGTGGCTTTAGTTTAGTTTTGTTTTGAGACGGAGTCTCACTCTGTCATCAGGCTGGAGTGCAGGGGTGTGATCTCGGCTCACTGCAACCTCCACCTCCCAGGTTCAAGCAATTCTCCTGCCTCAGCCTCCTGAGTAGCTGGGACTACAGATGCATGCCACCACACCCAGCTATTTTTTGTATTTTTAGTAGAGGTGGGGTTTCACCTCATTGGCCAGGCTGGTCTCAAACTCCTGACCTTGTGATCCACCTGCCTTGGCTTCCCAAAGTGCTGGGATTACAGGGGTGAGCCACAGTGCCCGGCCTGGGGTGGCTTGTTATAATAGTAATTGATAACTGATACAGTGATCAAGTGATAGATTCAATAATATTACTGTGGTTTGGTGCCTATACTCATCGCTAAAGGAAATGTTAAATTTCCACTGGAGGCTAAAAGATACTAAAGTCATTCATGGTCTTCACAGCATGAATATTTCTGGGCTTGTAGCATTCCTGCCTTCTCAATAAAATTTCTCTTACTGTAGTTCTGGGAATTGGTTTCCTTTAGCCTTCCTTCTACTGTTTTATACGTTTTCACCAAATGCTATAGATTCCTTATGGCATCTCAGCTGTTTTCAGGGGCTCAAAGTTGGGCCTGAATCTAAAAATCTTGGTTATAAAGTCAAGTTGTCCTGAATGATTCCCTGTGGCCACAAGTAGATTCTAAATAGCTCTGAACACAGGAAATTGGTTGCTTTGACTATATGTTGCCCTAGGTTTACCGTCTGCTCTTGGACCCACAAAGAGGGCAAACATGTGCTGGGTCAGCTACGAGAGGAATACACCTACGTTCGTGAGCCTCATCTGCCTCCTCATCGACAAGCTCCCGTTGGGTGAAAAATGGTTGACGGCGTCTAATCTCCTCAAGCATCTTCTGGGCCAACACCAGCTTCTCAGAGATTTCCTTGGGGCTAAGTTCATGCTCTTCCCCATAATAGAGCATCTTGTTGTTGATCTCTGAAAGGAAAAACATGGTGAAACAAGGCAGCAGGGAGAGATGATCGGGCACTAGAAATGCAAGGGAGCGAGGGCTGTGGGCAAAGGACAGGGCAGATCCTGAAATGGAAAGAGAGACTTATTCAAAGGCAGCGTGCTGCTAGTGTTCATGCTGTGAATCGCAGCGAGCATGGAAGCTCATCACCTAATCCACGAAGGAGAAAGACACGAGGAAACCACTCTTCTCTGCTTCCTATGTGGAGTCTTCAGAATGGGAACTGGCTAATGCAAAACCTGCTTGGCTTTCATCCTCATTTGGTTTCCACAGTGATTCGAGAATGCTAATATTCAGCATGAAATACTGTAACTTGATACTCAAGGCATCCAAATCTACAGTCTTTGATCAGCCTTTTATATAACATATTTAACTTAGAGAAAATGCTTAGTGATCACTCCTGTCATGGGTGAGATTATTAATATGTAGGAGTTATTAATTGTATTTTAGACAAAGATTTGATCAAAGCTTTAAGCCAAAATGAGAGCATATTGCTAGCTGTCCAAATGAGTCCTTCAAATTATTTCACAGGCTAAATATAAAATGGGGGTTTGTTATAATATGATGTGAGCTTTGGCTCATTCATAGTTATTTTTTGGCAGTTGCTGTTTGCCTTTTAGAGTGTGACCACTCTGGGTCATTTTCACCCTACTTCCATAAGTCGGGTGGAGAATTTTAGAACTGGAGGGACCACTGAGGCTCAAAGGGATTAGGTGACCTGTCTAAATATTAGCAGACTGAAATACTTCTTTGAATCCCTCATTCCTACTACATATGATGAGAAGAAAGGTATGTAATTGTCACCTTGTTCTACTGCAGCTCCAGGAGGAAGCATTTTATCTTCCTGGCATAAATGAAATTGCGTGTCTGTGGTTTACTATGATCTATGTGGTTGGCCAGACCTGATGGGTAAACAAACATTGGTGTCACATAAATCATACCAGGATAAGGGGTTGTATTTTATGTAGATAATAGTTTGAAGGTCACCAGCGGTTATTTTAGAGATGGCTGGGAATAAGGAATGACATATAATTGGTGCACAGCATTCCAGAATTACATAAAGGGATGAAACATCCACTCTTCAAGTAAAGTCTAAAATATTAACCTGTGAAACAAACTAAATGAAAATTTTTTTCCTCAGCTCTAGCACTTGCGATGCTGAATTCTTTGGCATTTTGATGCAAGTCTTATATTTACAATTTTGGCTTGTTTTAGTTTAGCTACTTGCAGTATAGATTAGAAAAGGGAAATACAGGCAACAGTATTTTTGCCTTTGGTCTTTGGAGACTATTCATACATTATATTAAAAATTTAAAAACTGATAGAAGTTATTGTTTCCCATTTACATTTCCCTTGTATTTTTTTCATCTTTTCCCATGCTTAAAGGATCAAATAAGAGGGTTCAGATCCTTTGCAAATGAAACACTTTTGAATCAAAACATGGGTTACAATAGCAAAGGTGAATTATTTTCTCTGAATAGCTTACTAGGGTCCTGGCATTTGCTGCCTAAAGAGGCATTTATTTCTTAGTTGGATAAGGTCATGTTTTCTTCCAGGTTCAATCTTACTTTTTGAACAAATCAATAGTAACTCTAAATGCTATAGAAAAAGAATATTTTGTCAGGAAATGCAAAAAAATGAGCTATGAGAGAGGATGTGAGTGAGGAGTGTTTGGATTGCATGTCATTTGTTTTTATTGTTCATTATAGGCATCAAAGGAAACACGACAAATGATTAATCTTTTCTATATCCCTTTGCATGGAATATGCCCCAGTATAAAGACATGAATCTTCCACTGTGGGTCCCTTTACTGCCACTGTGCCCTGGGATGCACTTGGTATTGTCATCCAGCCCTTAATATATAGTGTAATAAAAACTATGGAAATGCAGATACTGGATCTTAGCAAACTCTCACCCAAGGAAATCTTCTTTATCCTATAACAGATGAAGTCTGCTGTTTTTTGCTGGTAAATTGCAGTCCAGCCATTAGTGCACTATTAAAATAGTCTTCAAGATTATCCTGCGTTTATTGGAAGTGAGAGCACAAATTAAGCAAACCTCCAAGAGGGAAGGTACAATCATTCACAATGCTTTAGGACAAAGAAATCTCCCACAGTCCCCCGCCTTCCTTTTCTTCTGGGTTGGGAGCCCAAGCATGTTGCCCGATTGGCCTTTGGGAAAGCCCATCATAGAAACAGCTTGTGATGATTTGGGTCAACTGACAGTTTACTGGCATTCTAAAGGCAATGTTGTTTTCTGCAAATAACTGGGAACAATCTGTGACTCCTACTCAACTCTTGCATTTTAGAGACACCATAGCATGCAGTCTCCTCTGTCAGAAGGGGTATTCTGAGGAATGCCTAAAAAGGGAATGATTTTATACATTGATCCTCGAACATCAAAACATAGTAAGTAGGGATGAGCGCTCAGAAATCCCAGATAAACAAACTTGAAATAAAGACCTTATACAAGTTTAAACCCATAATACTGTACCAACAAGTTCCTGGCACACAGCAAACACTGAACAGTAGCCATTGTGTCTACTGTTGTTAATAACATGAGTGTTTCCTTGATATTAAACTGAACCAGAAGAGAATATATTTACCTTGGATTTTATCCCTCATGTCATGGGCTTGCTCTACAAGCTGACTTGCGTGTTTAATGGTGTCCATGCTTTCCTTCTGAATAAGTTGCCCTTTTCTGGAGGCTTGATTTTCCTACAAATAATCCATATAAAGCTAGATTAAATGTATGAGAAAAGAATGTTGCATAAGCACAGATAGGGAAGGGTGGGCATAATGTGTTTCATAAACATAAATCTTCCTGGCATGTGAAAGTTCCATAACATATAACATCATCCCAAAAATAATGCATAAAAGCTAATGTGATGGCCAGTTCTAAAATTTTTTTGACTTTTCCATAAGTTATTGGGGTACAGGTGGTATTTGGTTACCTGAGTAAGTTCTTTAGTGGTAATTTGGGAGACTTTGGTGCACCCATCACCTGAGCAGTATCGACTGCACCATATTTGTAGTCTTGTATCCCTCCCCCTCTACTCTTTCCCCAAGTCCCCAAAGGTCATTGCATCATTCTTATGCCTCTGCATCCTCATAGCTTAGCTCCCACACATCAGTTGGAACATACAGTGTTTGGTTTTCCATTCCTAAGTTACTTCACTTGATGGCCAGTTTTAGAATGACAGAATGCTATAAAATCTGGTGCTATTCCTATACCATCAGTCACAGTTCAATCCCAACCAACTGCCTTTCATATGTAATTTATTCTTCAAATTTTTACTGTATCTCAAGGTGCTGGACTAGAAAATTGCCTATGTCTGCTGATCATTTTGACATTGTGCTGACTGAAGAGTTTAAAGTTTCAAAGAGAAAATTGTTGAAAAAATAGGCAGACCTTGAAATGCACCATGCTTCCAGTGGCTCCTGGGTGGTCCAACCACTGCTGAAATTGAATTACCACAGAGATTTCAAGGATTATTCTCCCTGGGTTAAAATGCTGTTTTCAGTGCTTCATTCCAAATTCCCACCAACATTGAGGGCACTTGTATACAAATAACTGCACAAGCAGATTTGGCTCAGCGTGAATGGAGCTCTTCTCTGAGAAGCTGATTCTATTCTCTCAACTCGGGAGACACTGTTTCAGAGATCTCACACAGTATTTGTCAAAAATAATGCCCAACTCAAATGTGGCCTCTGAAGAAAGGGTTTGTGTGGGCGTCTGTGTGTATGTGTGTGTTTTTGTGTGCGTGGTTAAGGACAGAATGTGATCTAAGAGCACAGACATGATTCAAGACCAGGACACCACCCTGTATGCACAGCACGGGCGACACGTACTTCCTTTTGGGATTCGAAAGACTGATCTGTGGGTTATATTTAAGAGGAAGAAGAGTTCTTTAGTCTGGCATTTGGTAAAATGCCCACTTGCCTTGTCTGGTGCTGTTTTTGGCTCAGCTCTTTAAAAACTGCTGCAATACATGAAGGAGCTGTGGGGTGATCTGCCACACAGAGCGCTGGTAGACCCATTATACAGTTTCCTGAGGATAGGGCAATGGTTGTTTTGAACTTCTCTCCTTTCATCCAGTGTTCTACCCAAAGGATTACGCCATGATTTTACCAGGAACGTTTTTACACTCTCCAGGAATAATCCAAGAATGTGGCCCTCTCAGGTGGTCAAGGAAAAGGATGCAGAAATGGTATTACAACAAACACATGCCCAGAGGCTTTTTATCGGGCAGATTGGTAATCCCCTCTCTACAGAGCCCACTGTGCAGTGGCAATGTGGTCAACAGTCCCTTCATAAACTGGGCTCTCTGAATGAACACCGCCTTCTGAATCATTATATTCCTTCCTGCAGTTCCAGTCTTCTTCTTGGCTTGCTCCAGTGCTTTCCAGATAAAACAGTATTTGTGGTCATTTTAAAACTAAATACGCCGAAACTACAATAAATCTTAATGTTACTCCTCCCTGCTTTTAAAAAATATGGACACAAACATTTAAAATTTTAGAATTGTTAATAAGTGGATCTTTGATCCAGTTTAAGTTATATTTGCAGAGCGTAACACCTCTAGTTTTTACTTTGACTTGATACTTCAGAGTAAATCTCTGTTGTTATTACTGTGTCATTAAACTTACTATTTTTTGATACGGAAACTTCAGTTGAAGTGATGAGAGACAGCTGAAAAATGTCATGCCTATAAGAAGACCTCTTCCTTGTGACAAACGCCAGAGGGCGCTGAGATGTAGGTAGACAGAGATATATAGATATTGATATACTGTATGTATGACTGGACCAGTGGCAAAGAGGAACATCTATTCCTTTACATTATAAGATTACTGAATCGAACGTATAGTGATGGCTTATTTGAATGTTTATTTTTTCTGTAACTTTGCCTGTGGAAGGAAAATAATGATATAGGCACATGGTAAAACGGGTGTGCCTCGGTTTAAGAAAAGCTGAAATTAAAAAATTACCTTGCAACTGTAAACCAGTTGGTGGTTTACATTACAAATGTATTAGTCATTTGCTCATCTCAACAGAAAATTCTTCTTGTACATGTTTGACATAAAAGTGGCAAGGGTGTCTTGGTAATACAGTACATAAAAGGTAGATTATGTGAGGATGATAACCAATATCTAGGGTGATCATATATTTTATGGTTCAACCTGGGGCATTTTGCATATGAAAGGGAGAACTTTTAGTAATTACTCTGGGACACAAGTATAAACAGCAACAGTGTTGGACAAACCAATATTGGTGTGCTAGGAATATTGGTGTGCTACTTTAGAATTTGTACAGTAATATCTACTTCTGCCTACCTCCTAAACATTAATGACCTCTAAATTCCTTTCCAGCCCTGATTACCCTCTGAGTTGCAGATTCACATCTCCATCTGCCCTCTGTGCATTCACAGATATTTCACTTTTAAAATGTCCAGAGTAATCCATTCGTGTTTGTAGTCTTAGTCATCCATGTCTCAGAATGGAGCTTCTCTCTTTGCTATTTCTCACCTCCAATTGGTCACCAAGTCTGTTTCATTCCACCTGCCACTCTAGCCTCTCTTCCTCTTTTCCATGACCACAGTCTCAGTTTATCCTTGTTCTCTGCAAATCCTTTTCAAACGAAGGCAAGACAGCAACTCACTACTCTCTTGTCTAGACCACTGTGGCAGTCTCCTAAGCAGTGCCCCTGTTGTCAGTCTTCGCTGGCTAGTCTGTCATCCACACTGCAGAGGGACATTTCTAAAGTGCAAATCTAATCAGCTCATCATTCTGGGTAAATACCTGAATGACTTCCAGAGTCCACAGACTGAAGTTCCCACGTTCATGAGCATGTTTGGGAAAGTTCTTCACAACTGGGCCTCTGACAGCTTCTTCAGCATTATCTCCTGCTCTCTGCCTTACAATGAATCTTCCACAAGGCCATAGTTCCAATCCCAAGAACACAGCACGTTGCTTCACATCTATCTGTTCTCACAGTACTTATCCCTTGCTTGGGAGTATTTGATAAATTCCTACTCATTCTCAATACACACGCCAATACTCACCTTCTCTGAGAAGCCTTTCCTAGTGTACCCCTGCCAAAATAGTTCACTATTTCTTCCTTAGAGTTACCCTTCAGCCTGTACCATGTTTCTCTTATTAAATGCTGTATGATAATTATGTTTTTACATATCTGTTTCCCTGCTAGACTGAAGCATCTTGAAAGCAGGGCCTTATTATATTTCAGGATACCTAGCACTTAGCATAATAACTTATATACAGGCCGGGCACAGTGGCTTACGCCTGTAATCCCAGCACTTTGGGAGGACTAGGCGGGTGGATCATGAGGTCAGGAATTCAAGACCAACCTGACCAACATGGTGAAACCCCGTCTCTACTGAAAATACAAAAAGTAGCCAGACGTGGTGGCACACGCCTGTAATCCCAGCTACTCAGGAGGCTGAGGCAGGAGAATTGCTTGAACCCAAGAGGCAGAGGTTGCAGTGAGTTGAGATTGCACCACTGCACTACAGCCTGGGCGACAGAGCAAGACTCCATCTGAAAATAAACAAACAAATAAATAGATAAATAAATAAATAAATAAATAAATAACTATTATATACAGACATCCAATAATGCTTCTGGAATAGAAATGTAAACAGTTGCCCCTCAGCATCCATGGGGGATTGGTTCCAGGACCCAGCTCCCATAGATACCAAAATTCACGGTTGTTCAAGTTTCTTATGTAGACTGGTGTAGTATTTGCAATACTATAACCTATGCACATCCTCCCATATATATTGCATCTAAATTACCTGTAATACCTAATGCAATGCCTACACATCACTTCATTCATATGGATTCAAAGTAATACTCAGCATATGGTAAATCTGAATTTTGCGTTTTGGAATTTTGTGGAACTTTTTCCAAATATTTTTGAGCCATGATTGAATCCACGAATACAGAGGGCCGACTGTACTTAATTTTGTCCTGCCTTTCTGGCAGGACAAGAGATGAGGTTCAGATACTTTTGATGCTTGGAGACAGCCTACTTTCCTTTTAGTCCTGTGGGTCTCTGCATGAGTTGTCATTCAGGGAGCTTCTGCTGTGGTTCAAGGAGTAGAAGTGGAGACGGCACAGCACCTCATGAGCTGCCCTTGGAGACTATGCTTTGTGACTCTGGGCTCTGCAGTGGACCTGCAAGATCCAGATGGTGAGGGGTAGCACTGAGACTGCGAGAGGGCCGCATCTCACCTCTGCTTGTAGCCCAGTGACACTCTGACCTTGAGCACAGTGCCTCTGGGAACATGGAAAAGTAGAATCTTGGCATGATCTTTGGAAATTTCATTGCAGACAAGATCAGCAGCAGCAAAAGTGAGCATCTTTTGAGCACTGGCTATTTATGAACACAGATGGATGGGCATCCTTTAGGGGAATCCCAGACGTAAGTGGTGGGAAAGGGCTATAGGACTTCCCAGTAGGAGGCTGGAGGATTTAGAAACGGAAGTTCAGACAAAACCGGTAGCTAGGTGGATGTAACTTGTGAGATTTGGGTCGTATGAAATCTACGTGGCAGATAATTTGCAAAAAGTGGTATTACTTGTCAAGTTCAAGGGGCAATATTACTGATTTTTATCACTATGGGTATAGACAATGAAATCCTTTACTCAATTTAAAGCCAAATATTGGTTACTTTCTTGATAGAAGGCTTTCTAAGACACAGCTTTCCTTAAGTCTAAACATCAATCATGGACTTTTCCAGACCAAGGGCTTGAAGAATGCTTAAAAAGTCATTAAGACCAGCCCTGGGCATTTGTTTTGAAATGTTTCAGCAGGTTTTTGCACCATCGGGACTGTAGTTAGAACATTATATTCAATAAAAATCGATGGAAACAGCCGAGTGAAAGCTCCTAGTATAGCAGCTTTATCGTCAACCTTCTGTGTTGGTGGTCTGTTCTTTTTGTCTGGGAGCGTTTTCTACTGTGATGTTACTTTCAAGCGTACATTATTTCCTCTCCATGAAAGCCTGCATTTAGCTTACATCAGAAATTGTACCATCATTCTTAGCAAACTATCACAAGAACAGAAAACCAAACACCGCATGTTCTCACTCATAGGTGGGAACTGAACAATGAGATCACTTGGACTCGGGAAGGGGAACATCACACACCGGGGCCTATCATGGGGAGGGGGGGTGGAGGGATTGCATTGGGAGTTATACCTGATGTAAATGACGAGTTGATGGGTGCTGACGTGTTGGTGGGTGCAGCACACCAACATGGCACAAGTATACATATGTAACAAACCTGCACGTTATGCACATGTACCCTAGAACTTAAAGTATAATAATAATAATAAACAAACAAACAAAAAAAAGAAATTGTACAACAAAAGGATCAGGAACTCTGCCTGGCCTGTGGGAGGAGCTAA
The DNA here is from genome assembly GCF_037993035.2 of Macaca fascicularis. Classification (NCBI taxonomy): domain Eukaryota; kingdom Metazoa; phylum Chordata; class Mammalia; order Primates; family Cercopithecidae; genus Macaca; species Macaca fascicularis. The sequence goes on from NC_088378.1 coordinate 16,238,409, forward strand.
TCTTAGTGAAAACATTTCCTCAAATGTTTTCTTGAAAATACTTTCCTCAAGAAAGAATTAAGGCCAGGCGTGGTAGTTCACAACTGTAATCCTAGCACCTTGGGAGGCTGAGGTGGGCTGATCACCTGAGGTCAAGAGTTTGAGACCAGCCTGGCTAACATAGTGAAACCCTGTCTTTACTAAAAATACAAAAATTAGCCAGGCGTGGTGGTGTATGCTTGTAATCCCAGCTACCCAGGAGGTTGAGGCAGGAGAATCACTAGAACCCGGGAGGCGGAGGCTGTAGTGAGCGGAGATCGTGCCACTGCACTCCAGCCTGGGCAACAAAGTGAGACTCCATCTCAAAAAAAAAAAGAAAGAAAGAAAAAAGAATTAAGATACTTTTAGCAAGTTTCAACCATATCTGATACCAACATGAAGTAACAATGAGTTTCCACAAAGATTTGTTTCTTGGTATTTCCTTTGCTGTTTAAGAGATTTCACTGCTCTTCAAGCACTAGTGGTTGGATTAATATGTGCCATTGCTGGGGAACTAGGGACACAGTGTTCATGTGCATTTCAAAATAGATGAATCTTCCAAGGGTACAATTAGAGTAACTTACATTTTTAAAAGCATAATCTCTTAAAGGGTTAGGGGTACAAGGCCAAAAGAGAATGCTATTGTTATTTTATTTTTTAAAAATTTTTGTTGAACGTGAGAACTGTTTATAATGTCAAGTACCAGTTTCTGAAAGCAGCAATTGGGAAGTACTCTGGCCAGCACTGGTGGAAAGTCATTAGAAAAAAAAAAACAAAAACAACAACTGTGTGAAACATTCTAATATGCTAAATATGGTGCCTCGTGACTCCGTTTGTAGTTTTAAAATTAGTGTAGCACATGGATGGGTATTTTTCCATTAGGCTCTTATGGAGTGCATTGAAGAGCCTTTCACACTGACTCTGCTCATGTTTTAATGTTTTTCCTGTTAATTTGTACAAGTTGTATTTTTCTCAATATTTTTCTCTGTCTAGTTGTCTTTTTCGTTTATTTAGTTGTTTTATTGGATATTTGAAATTTTATCTTGTCAAATCTGTGTCTTTTTATTGAAATTCTTTGTAATATATTTAAGTGTTCTGTTATGCCCTTTCAAGATTTAATAAGTATTTTGTTCTATTTTCTTGTGAATTGAGATTTATAGTCAACTCTTTAAACAGATTAATTTATTTTAGTCTAGGATGTAAAGTGATGGTTGAAAGTGGTTTTTTTCCTGCCAGAGAGCGAAATTGCTTTCTCAGGACAATTTCTTTCCTTTCCATTTATCATTTAATGTATACTTTAACAATATTTAAATTTTTTATTCCATATAATGAATTTTAATTCTGGATGCTCTCTAGCTCTTAGTCATAAGATGCCTTGGCAAACAGCTGAATGACCATCCTAGCTAAACAAATCAACCGTATCAACCCTCCGCAAATACACAGAAAATTATCCACAAACATAGCTTTTCAAGAAAACCAATCAAAACGGGAAGAGATGGTAGAGATTGAGTATGTTAACTTTCTCCACAGGTCTGGTCTTGATTTATTTTAAGGCACATGGGTCACTGCATTTTTTCTGGACAGTGTTAAGCCTCAGTCATTTGTGACCAGCCAGCCTCACATCAGCTAAATCGTCTCTTTGAAGGCTGTCCCGGAAACTGAATACATACATACATACCTTTTCAACTAATTCCTCTACGTCGGACAGAAGGCTTTTCATCGTGTTCTCAGCATTGTTGATTTGTATCTTTCTTAGGGCGTATTGGTTTTCTCTTTCTGACAATTTTGTCTACAGAAAAATGTGTTTTGAAAATAATTAGTCAATGTGCACACCAGGTTTTTAAAAATGTACATAAAACTCTTTCAATGTAAGAGGACTCAGAGTAGAGTGTGAGGCTCTTTTCTCAAAATAGTGGGGTCCACAGGCTGCTGCAGCCTGGTGTGAAGGGTGGGGTCTGCAGAAGGGACTGAGGCCCTTAGGGACTAAAATTTTGCAAGCTCCCCTCACTAGACTAGGGATGCTGGTCAGGGACTGGGTTGACCATGGGGAAAGGGCTCCTTTTCCTGATTTGTACAAAGGTACAATATAGGCTGGTGGTGACCCTCGGTGTCTGAGCTTTAGAATTTTAATTTTGTTGGGTCTGGAAGAACGGACCAACCCACCAGGATTGATGTAAATGGAGTACAGAAATTAACTTTTTTCATTTTAATGCAAGTCTCTTTATTTCAGACCCCTTGCTTTCTCCTTTTTCATTTTTGAGGAGGTGGGTCTAAATGTGACTTTACCGAGATTACTTGGGAGTGAGCCCTTTGATCTTGACACTGACTTCCTGTCTGCTGTAATGATTCCTGTCTTGAAGTTGTGCCTTTGAGGAAAGAGAATCTGAATGGTTTCAGGAGGCCTGGATCTGGGTGACTCCCCTGGGAGGTAGTGTCTTTATGTGTTCCAAAAGGTAATTTTGGACAAGAACAATTTCAAAGTTTAGAATAAAATTCACAATAAGATTCTATCCAGGCTACACATAATTTTTGTTTTTGTTTACACTTTACATATTTGGCCAACTGCTATGGATATCATTTGCACCTCCAAAAAGCAGTGAGTACTTAGTATGCCAGGTACTGTTCTAACTTCCCTACACATATCAATTCATTGAATTCTCTCAACAGTCCATGAGATAGATGCAATAATTATTCTCAATTCCGTATGAGGAAAATGAGGGATTAAAGAGGTTAAATAACTTATCTACGGTCACACAGCTAGTGGGTGTCAGAGCTGGGATTTGAACACAAGTAATCTAGTTTCAAAGTCCGTGCTCTTAATCATTTTCCTAAATTGACTAACGAAGTAGAACAATGTGCTGGTGTTAATTCTATTTTCCCTCAGATAATGATCATTGTTTTAAAAATATCATTTGGTTGTGATAGAAGCCCATGATTTAGTGGGAAAGAAAACTTTTAAATCCTAGCTATAGAAGGACCTTTATATAGTCATCCCTTGGTAGTTGTGGAAGATTGGTCCCAGGACCCCGTGGTGATGCTCCAGTTCCTGATACAAAATGGCCTAGCGTTTGCAGATAGTGTATGCACATCCTCCAGAATACTTTAAATCATCTCTAGATTACTTATAATGCTACTTATAATACTAACACAATGTCAATGCTATTGTAAATAGTTGTTATACTGTATTTTTCATTTCATTATTGTTGCATTTTTTATTGTTTTTTAAGTATATTTTCCATCTAAGATTGGTTGAATCTGAGGATGTGGAACCTGTGGATATGGAGGGCCAACTGTATTCCTGTATTTTTTTTTTAATCTGTTGGCTGCTTTTAACTTGTTTACTAGGCATTAACCAGTAGATCTATGAGGAGAAACAAGGTATGTGTGTATGTCTGTGCATTTGAGTGTGTGAGTATGAGAAAATGAGAGAGAATGTGTATAAATGAGAAGGAGAGGTGGGTGGGTGATGGGGTGAGGAGAGAGAGAGAAACAGAAGGATGCTTCTACACGAACTCAAAACCTTGCAAATTAAGGCTAAGGAAATGGTAGCCTTGTGGTACCATTTGTGGTAATGACTTGAACAAGTAATGTGTGGCTGCACCAAGGAAATAAGTATTTCTCTTTCCTCAGTAGTTTTGTACGTAGATACTAGTCTTTTAGTCATTTCATTTCCCATATAACCTCTTTTGTAGACAGCAGCTCTTGTTTGGCCAAAGCTCATAGTTACAATCAACTTTTCATAATTTCCTATGAAATTACTTATGTTTTGTATGTTAGACCTGCAGGTCTTAACAACCTGTAATACAGGTATGAGACTCAGATACAAAAAGGGGTAGAAGGAATTGCTAGCTGCGGGCCTGTGAAGCCAGGATGAAAACAGAGTGGAAGGTAGAACATTCCTGCGTACTTTGAGGAGGTAGATGGTGGCGTTGATTTCATTCACGTGCCTATGAGCGGCGGCCCCAGAGGATACGCTCAGCACCCCGGATTTGCCTTCCTCAATGGAGAGTGCTGCTAACCGCAGGTCATCAGTCAGGTCCCAGACGCACTTATCACAGCCTGGAGGTGAAACAATTCTTCAGAATCACGAGTCAAAGCATGCTGAAAGCAGACTGTTTTAGCCGAAAATTAATCTCTATCTCCTTGGTTAATACCATTTTTATTTTTGTCTCTCTTGTCAGGCTTTAGTATCTTGCTTGGCATTAGCTAGTGAAGACAGCTATTGGCTAGATGCCCCTCCTCTCCTATTAGCTTTTCTCAGTCAGTATTCAAGGGCTAGCACTAACCTTCTCCCCACCCAGAGAGGGCACAGCTCCTCCCCGCAGCCCCACTTCCTGGCAGGATGAACACTTCAGCACCGGGAGGTCTGAGGTTATCGCTGTGAGAGTTGCTTCCTGACATCTGATGAGGGCACCAAAGTTCAGGCTGAACGTGGGCACGTGGGGAGGCAGGTCCCAGTTCCTCATCACTTCTCACTTTTCACATTTGAGCTCCTCTGACCACTGTCATCACCTCTAGAACCCAGGGCCCTCCTGTGACACACTCACAAGGATGGCACACTGTGTTTCAGAACTGCCTCGATCACCTTTTGCAATGTGCCTATTCCCGATCTCTTTCCCTCAGATGGTGCTCTCCTCTACAGATGTGACATAGGGAGACTGGCATGTTAATGGTTGTTAATATGTTAATTTGTTATTTGAAGTTTAACATGGTCTTACTTATAAGCTCTCTCAAGGAACTGAGTCCCAGCCAGCACTTCAGGCTTGGTGGGGGAGATGCTTAGGACCAGGCAGGCATCTTCATGTTCTTAAATTGACCTTGCCTAGGGGCCCACCAATTCAGTGGGTAAACTTGGCATTGCTTGCGCCTCACATCCTATGCCGTCTTCTAAGATGTGATCCAATGGTAAGGTTTATCTCTTCTGCTCAGAGGGACTGAGAGACCAAGATACTTTTGTTGGGGGAGGGGGTGCCTACTATTAAATAATTTTTAAACCAAAAGTTTTGTTCCTAGTATAACTCCTCATGATTTAATTAACACGAGCGCCAGAGAAATCCAGGAAAGATAAAAGGCAGCTCCATTTTGTAAAGCCTGAATATTTACTTCTGCTCCCACTTCAGATTTGGGGTAACTTGGGAGAAGCCACTTGAATCTCTTGGTATCTCAGTTTCCCCAGGTGTTGTCAAGTATTGTCTGTACATCATATTATCTGAGGACCTGAAAAGACAGTATAGAAAAAGGAGCTGAAAAGAGCTCTGTCACTGGGAGTTGTGTTTCTGACTTTGCCTTTAGCCATCAGGCAAGATGCTGAATGTAAAGACTGGATAAGGTAGAGCTATGCAAATGTAAACCACCCATTTGCCTGAGGGAATCAAGTGGACCACCAAGTACTTGGTGCGGGATCCATTTGTTGAGATGCAGAAAGGGTTAAGTCCAGGAGGTGGGACTCGGCAGTTTCTAGAGAGTGATATTGCATAGCACTTCTTAATCCCACACCTGCAGCACATTAGAGAAAGTGGGGTTAGTCAATCATGTACTGTTTTTTTTACTTATGGTTGAGCAGTCCGTGCCTGTAGGGGGTTCCAAACCTTCTTCCAAGCATTCTCCGGTTACACTGTCACATGGGCCTCCCCCGCAGTTGCACACTGTGGGAAACAAAAACAAGAGACGAGAGATTCACTTCTTAATGCTTAAAATATGGCAATATTTTCCTGGTTTCTAGAAACACTAGCTATCAGTGTATAATTCGTCAACGGGGATTAATTACATTCTTCCTTAAGACTGTGTAGAATCTATGATACAGAGATTATGCCCTTCATCCGATTAAGCTCCAGCCCGACGAGATTTTCAAAGATGACCCTGGGCAAAACTGAATCTAAGTTTTCTAGGATTTCTCTCCCAACTCTTTGGGATTCGGACATGACAGTGCAATTGCTTCAGTCCAAAAATGTCCTGGTAAGTTTCACAAGATACTAAATGACCATGAGCTCATCATTCAACTGAAAATTGAAAGCCATCCCTTCCTTGCAGACTGATACTCCAGTTTAATTTAACTCGGGGGTTGATCATTGCCAGGTGTGAGGGAGGAGCAGCTCAGCAAGGAGTGAGTGAGGAGGCCCAGGAGCAATTCTTGGCTCCCACTACTCTTGACCCTTGGCAAGACGGACTCCAAACTTCCAAACGACAGCTATGAGTGCAATAAGAACAATGTGCTGCAAGGAATCAGGAACATCTTTACATGAATTTAGAAGACCTGGGAGCCCATTATTCATCTACTGATGATTTTCTCTAATGCCTTTTGGAAAAAGCAAAAACAAAAACCCAATCTCATCAGACTGTTCAATTTCCACTGAGTTTCTGTGTGGGAACTAATTTGTAATATTTAAAGAGGAATTCTCTTACTATCTATGCTAGCAATTAACTGGAATAGAATTGTGTATTTCCCCCCACTTCTTAACTGTCTTTACTGAATAATCACAGAAACCAGGTTCATAGGGAGATCTATTTATTACATTTCATCTGTTTAATGTTCCACAAAATGCAGATTTATTAAACCATTCAGCAAGATCATGCTTTATTGCTTTTAAAATTAGCTTCTCTTCCAAGAGTGACCTGAATCTTTGTAGTTTAAACACAAATTTAGTAAATGTTTTGAGAATCAGGATGTCAACCTTTCAGGCTTTGATTTTGCCAACATTATTTCTGACATCCACCTTCTCTCTCTTTAGCCTGACTAGACACACTGCTCCTTCCTTTCTGCTGTCATTCTCAGTGTTACGCCTCTGTGCACATTGCTTTTTTGTAGACATGTTTACTTTTATTGTGACTTCTGCAGAACATATATGTTGCATTTTTTGATTTAAAACTCCTTACTCCTTGAATCCTTTCCAGTGGAAATCTGTTTCAGTGAGAGGATTTCTTATAGAGCCATGCCACAGGAGTACAATATCTCCTGCTCTCCCTCCCTCCCGTCAAAGTCACATAAGAGTAAGACATTCTCAATCTCAGCCTTCCTGTACTCTTAGAGGAAAGCAATCTCACTTCACTTTTGAAGAGCTTCACTTTATGTGGCAAATGGATTGGAGACGTCATGAATAAGATTTGTGCGTTTCAGTCTAGCTGAAGTCTAACTGAAAGTTTTCCATGCTATCTTTGAAATACTTACTCTTATACTTTGAGGACATTGGAGGGTGGTGGTGATTAAAAATGGTACCCTTGACTTGCTAATCTATTTCATGGAAATCTTGATTTTACCAAACATAACTGAAAGAAAGAGATATAGCCCTCTGAATAAGAAAACTGATTTGAACCATGCAAGATTTCTTCCTTTCCTTTCCTTTCCTTTCCTTTCCTTTCCTTTCCTTTCCTTCTTCCTTCCTTCCTTCCTTCCTTCCTTCCTTCCTTCCTTCCTTCCTTCCTTCCTTTCTCTTTCTTTCTTTCCTTCTTTCTTTCTTTCCTTTTCTTTTCTTTTCTCCTTCCTTCCTTCCTTCCTTCCTTCCTTCCTTCCTTCCTTCCTTCCTTCCTTCCTTCCTTCCTTCCTTCCTTCCTCCTTCCTTTCTTTCTTTCTTTTGACAAGAGTCTCTCTGTCACACAGGCTGGAGTGCAGTGGCACCATCTTGGCTCATGGCAACCTCTGCTTCTACCTCCTGGGTTCAACGGATGCTGGGTGGGGCAATAGGCACCCACCACCACGCCTAGCTAATTTTTGTGTTTTTAGTAGAGATAAGGTTTTGCCACATTGGCTAGGCTGGTCTTGAACTCCTGGCCTCAAGCGATCCGCCTGCCTCAGCCTCCCAAAGTGCTGGGATTACAGGAGTGAGCCACCATGCCTGGCCTGAACCATGCAAGATTTCATTCAGTCTCCTGGTTAATGGCAGGTAATCCATAGAAGTCTGATTTCTTTCTTTGATTAAAACTGGAAGGATATAAGATGCTAAGACAAAAGTTCATTTGTGTTAGTGTCTCCTAGTTTATTCCACCCATGAGCAAACTTATATTAGTAGTCTTGATACAAATTTCTATTCCTGGTGGGTTTGGGATGCATATTACTGAGAATGTATATTGCCCTGGGAAAGTGACAAGGCGGCACTCACAATACTTCCCCAAGAGAAATTCTTCATCTAAATTCAGTATTTGCAGAGGGTCATGCTGGCCAGGTAGCTGGCTTAATATTTATGATACTGCACCTGCACAGTTCTTGGCTATTCTGGCGTCCCCATAGTAGCCAGGAGCACAGCGTTCACACTTGAATCCGGTGGTGTTGCGTAAGCAGTTCCTACACTGGCCAGTGACTTCATCACAATCTTCAAAGATCAGGTTGGGATCTGAATTTCCACTGCAGTCACATTTCTTACAGGTGCTTCCAATGAGTAAGGGGTTTCCATAGTAACCAGGAGCACATCTGAAGAGAAATATCACACATTTAAACATTTAGCATCATAGTTTTTCTTCCTTTTAATCTTCTTTCCTACGAAGAAGAAAGATGTAGTGGGTATGTGTTGATCGCCCTCCCAGAATCCATTTGCACTCTCTCATCTTCTTCATAGGACCAGACTTTGTTTTTAAGGAACCACCCCTCCCCACTATTATAGATCATTTGGTTCACTTCATCTGTAGGCCATTCAGTTCAGCTAGACTTCCAGCTATAGGATTGAACTAGTATATCCAGCCAGGGAACTGTTATACACAAATGATATATGATGGGTGGGACCTGATATGCCAAAGGTACTGCAGTGAGATGTATCTGTAGCGTACAGCTGGGAAATGTCCTAGCCACAACGTTAATAGCACCTCTGCTGAGAAACCTTGATCTGTCTAGTCACAATGAATTGTTTAAGTAAATAAGCTTGAGCCAGTCAGTGCCTGGTATTCTCCTGGCTGAAAGGGATTGACTCAGGAGTGTAGCTTGGGCTCTCGTTTGAGGGTCATGGGGCGGCATTCTCTTCATCTTCAGGTGAATGAAGAGGCAGCAGGTAGTAGTACTCTTAGCTCATGGAAGCAACTTGTGACTGAGCAAAGCCAGCCTGGAGTCAAAGCAGATGGCAGAGCTGAGAGTACCACAAATCAATGGAGTTGGAGCCCAGACTGCCATGGATGTTTTAGATATGTGCACCTACAGAGGCCAGGTGCCTACCTGCATTTATTGTGTGGACAGAGCCAGTGCCTATGGTCATGCTGGCTGGGTCTTTGATGAGACCGCCCAGCTGAGTCAGAGAACGGAGACTGAAATCCTTCCAGCCTTTGCTTGGCTTGCCAAGCTATGCATTCTAGGTGAGGCTGTCTCTGCCCAGAGAAAGAACTGCCTTTCCCTACTTTCCCCAAAGGTGCCCTGCAGGGCAGCAGAGGCCCTGCTGTGAATGGTGGGCCTGTAGGCCCCATCTAAGGGAACAGCTGTTACTAGGGTCCAGTTGATTGTTGCCAGCCTAGAGCCTTGAGAGGATGAAGGACTTATGTTGCCATATTTTATTTTTGGAGAAAAAAGTGGAAATTTGAATGTTTATGTGAAATTGCAATTTTTAAAAGTTGATTCAAAGGCCGGGCGCGGTGGCTCAAGCCTGTAATCCCAGCACTTTGGGAGGCCGAGACGGGCGGATCATGAGGTCAGGAGTTCGAGACCATCCTGGCTAACACGGTGAAACCCCGTCTCTACTAAAAAATACAAAAAACTAGCCGGGCGAAGTGGCGGCGCCTGTAATCCCAGCTACTCGGGAGGCTGAGGCAAGAGAATGGCGGGAACCCGGGAGGCGGAGCTTGCAGTGAGCTGAGATCCGGCCACTGCGCTCCAGCCTGGGAGACAGAGCGAGACTCCGTCTCAAAAAAAAAAAAAAAAAAAAAAAAAAAGTTGATTCAAACTTTCTAAGAGTACTGTACAGGTCAAACTACATGCTTGTTGGCTGATTGTGCACTCTCTTTTGCTGTGGACTCTAAACTAGTGTGGAAGATGGGCCAACTGGAGCTGCAGACACTTTGGGAGTAGCCAGAAAGAACACGTGGTCACATCATAATGGGATTGAAGGTCAGGTAGAGAAGTTGGTTCTGATGCATGAGAGAGAAAAAGAAGGAGAGTCAGCAAAGGGTTTTGAGCATGATGGAAGTGGTAGTGAAGGAAGCTGGTGCTGGCTTCAGCATGCAGGATGGACTACAAGCTGGAGCAGAGGGAGGGGGTGGGGTGCAGAGGGCCTGGGCTAGGGTGTTGGCCTTGGGAGTGGAAAGGAAGGGAGATCTTTCCAAGGAAATCAACAAGCCCTGGCCAGTAATAATAAACACTACATTTTTTTTAAAAAAGGATTCCCTTTAAAGTAAGGGAATTATGATTCAGAACATTTGAAAAACAGATTAAAAAAAAATCACATCTGTAATCCCAGGACCCTAAAAAAGTCACTGTCAACATTTTGTGTATGTTCCTTCAGCCTCTGTTCCCATGTCTCAGTTTCTTGGTGTAGTTGTAGTGATAGTATATGGTCAGTCTTTAAACTCTTTACCTGCATTGAACCTCATAGCTTCATCTATGTGAGTTTATGTAGTTACCACAGACACCCTGGGAGGGAGGCCACACAGGCCTGGCATTCTGGGAGGCTACTTCAGTTTTCCAGGGTCACACAGTTGGAAAGTCACAGTGCAAGGTCCAAACCTTCTGACCCTGGAGTTCTTTCTTTTGTTCCACCCTGGACCACACTGCTGCTGCTGTAAATGAATAAGTGGATTCATCCAACACAAGGACAATTCATGTCCATTGTATGTAAGGCATAGAGGGAGACAGGATGAAGAAAAACACATAGCCCATGCTTTGAAAGAATAGCAAATGAATCAAACATAATGATACAGAATATGAACTTAGAACTCATGTCTATGAAAAAGACGGGGATGAGTGTAAGTTCTACACAACCCACAAAGAGACACCCCAAGAGGAAATAGTCAATGAGTGTTGTTATGCACACTTTCTCATGTTTTTGCACCTCAGATTTATAGACCTGCAGGTCCCTAAGCCAGCATAAATTATTCCTCTATGGAATGTGTGGCTGGATTGAATTTCTGGCCTTTGCTGCGATTCACCAAACAGAGAATATTAGGCTTTTGGGCTGACTGAAATGAGACTCAGATCTACCAGCTCAATGTGTAGCTGGGAATCTTAAGGTCTGGGAGGGAAGGGGCTTGCCCAAGATCATAGAAGTCAGATGCCGGTAACTTTCTTTCCATTTAATTCCACTGCATGTGCTTTCCATAGGAGGTCCCCTGGTCTTTTACAAGAGAAAACTCAAATTTTCTATTCTGTAAGTTGGAATCTCAATCACAGTGGAAACCTATTTTGAGTTACTCTGAGTCTCAAGAACATCTTCTGGTGGTAGGTTCAGAGTTTGACTATAACTCTGAAGTTGTAGTCAAAACTCTGGACCCTATGGATTTAACAAAATGAGCATACAAAAGTTTACTTATGATAGTTCCTGACAAACCCCTACTTTTATAGATAAGAAAGCTAGAAGGCAGAGAAGCTAAATGACTTGTTCATTGCTGCATAGTTCAAACCTCTGTGGGACTCCAGGCTTAATGTTCTTTCCACTCCAGCAGTCTAGCATTAAAGAATGAACTAATTAATAAATTAATGATTATAAAAGTGCCCAAGCCTGCCCTCAAAGAACTAACAACAAAGACACAAAAGCACCAGTATTTGAGTTTAGAGTCAGCGTTGGAGCCCTGGTGCCCTGTAGCCTGATCCTATTTTTTCTTCCATAATCTCATTTCTAGTCTATTAATGACTTGATCCATCCAGGGAAAATAGAACTGATAAGTTTATAGCTCAAATGAAAGGATTGTGGCATATGAAACTTTGCCATTTTGGTTAGTGATTATATTATTTGGGCAAAATGGACAACCAAAAGATACTTTGTTTAGAAAAAAACATTATTTTGACCAAAAACTTTGTTTCAGGAATGTTTGAAGCTCTCCCACTCCGCCCGCCCTTTCTCTTTCTCTTCTGCTCCTCCTCCCTGGGCTCTAAAACTGGCACTGAAAGTCTTTATTAAGAGTGCTCAAACTCCTGGGCTAGGTGGCTCAGAAATCTTTCTGGGAGGGATGTCACTCTGTAGCTGTCATTGGGATTAAACAAAATGACATGAAAAAGAAAAAAAAAAAAGCACTTGTTGCAAAGTAGGTGCCATGTAAATGCTCTCCACTTCTTTATGAAAGACTGAGAGATAAGGCTAGGAAAACGTATGTAACCTATTCAGGGTCACAGGACAAGAATTCAGGAGTTGGGCAAGCTAGAAAGTACGGAATCATAAGAACTCTATGCAAATAACAGGGCTTAAGTGTGAAAAACTTGATGTCTTCAGAGAGGATTAGACTAAATCCCCGCATCACAGTAAACCTCAATAAATGTTAGCTTTCTCTTGTTCTTCTTCCTTATTCTTCTTTTCCATCATCAAGGCCATCATTGAAATCATCATGATTATCATCTTCATCTCTGATGATACTGTGTACTGCCTTTCCTGTTAGGGGTTTCAGTCACTTTGGATTTGCTTTAATTTGCCCCATTCTTTTCTCCTGATCCTTAAGCAACAAGACTCACATATCAATTATCATGTAGTCTTAGCATGTTTCTCACTCCACCACCAAGTTTGACGCATGAAAGTATACTATTAAAGCTGCTATGGGAGGCAGTGTGCATACTGAGGTATTGAGATCATATGACTGAAAATGGTATTGAACGTTGAGGGTCCTGGGTTTTAGTTTTGGATTTATTGCTAACCCAATTGTGTGATGTTAGATTAAGTCATTTCTGGCTCAGAGTCTCAGGTTCCTCATTTTACTTTTCAAATGAACTAAGTATACACACACACACACACTACACACACTACTATATATTATATATCTGGGGGCAGGTGAAGCTGGTGAGTCCTGAACAAGGATTTTTTTCCCTTTTATTTTTTAGTTGACATGTAATGATACACATTTATGGGATACAGAGTGATATTCCCATACATGTATACAATGTATAATGATCAAATCAAGGGAATTAATATCTCATCACCTAGAACATTTATCATTTCTGTGTATTGTGAACATTCAGAATCCTCTTTTCTAGTTTTTGGAAAACAGAAACTAAATGATTAACTATATTCACCCTAGAATGCTGTAGAAAGCTACAACTTATTTCTAGCTGTAAGTTTGTGTCTGTTAACCAGCATTTCCCTAGCCTTCCCCCCATCACTTACCACCTGCCACCTTTCTCAGCCTCTAATAATCAGAATTATTCTCTCTACTTCTATGAGCTAATTTTTTTTAGCTCCCTCATATGTGGGAGAACATGTGGGATAAAAAATGTGGGCTGCTTCACGATTCTGCACGTCATCCTTGCACAGAGGCCATGCTAATCTTCTCTGGGTTATTCCAATTTTAGTATATATGCTGCCCAAGGGAGCACCTCATCTTCAAAATGTTCTTAGTTGTTCCTACTGGGATGAGAATGAGAATTGCAAAACTCTACAAGGCTTGTGCATTTTACAATTATTTGTATCAGAAGACAACTTCCATGTGCAATCTCTATTCAGCCAGACTCAGTCAACTCTGGGTCACCCTTTCCATTTTCCTGAAATGGGGTGGGAGGTTGGGGGTAAAACAGGGCAAGGAATGACTGACTCTTGTCACTACATAGTACCTTTTTTAAAGGAACATGAAAAGTGCTGTTGTTATTTCTTATTGAGAAAAAATCATTTTTACTTAAATAAAAACAACTGAGGCCTTCAACATGCCAGATACTGTGCTGGGGGAGGAATAGACAGAGGAGGGATATGATACTGCATCTGTCAAGCAGCTCATGGTTTCACAGACAGATAAAGAAGCCATTGTGTGATTTTGAGCAAGTGACTTAAATTATGTCGCATTTCTTCCTCTGTAAATAAGGATGAAAATGGTATCCCAGAGGATTTTGGGGGCTTTTGGGGCTTAAATCATTGTCTGTAAAGTTTTTACAACAGTGTCTGACACATCCCCCAGTAAGTACCTAATAAATGTTATTATTTTTATCATCATGATCATGGTTTAAATACAATACAATGTGGAAAGCTTGCCAGCTGATCTGGTGGATTTGGGGAGTAGCATGTCCAACATGGGGGGTTTAAAGTGTGAGGTGGGAGAAGGTCTTTAAGGAGGAAAAACAGGTAGGGCCCAGAGCAGGCCAACACTCATGGACCTAATTGTTAAGGCAGGTGGGTGTGCTTGAGCTGTTTTTTACCCAGTAGTGTAAGAGGCAGAGTAAGTAAAACATGCTTTATGTTTTAGACCAATGTTTTGCAAATTTGCACATAACATGGATTCTTTTAAAAGGAAAAACATTTTCATATAATACCCCTTCCAGTGTTAGCTTGAATTATCTTTAAATATTTCAAACATGAAGCTAGGTAGAAACTCCTTGTGTCTATGGTTTTTACATGTCTTGAAAACCAAAATAAATTTTCAAATGCAACATAAATAAAACTATGAAACTAATCAGTTTCAGATTCACATTAATTCAATACAATAATTGATGTTGTCTTGTAACCAAATGTCCACTTGCAAAATGATGTGGTAGAGACTGCCTGCGTTCAGCACGCAAATCCAGCCATGTGCCATGTGACAACTTATGTGTCTCACCAATTTTCATTTTGGAATCTTTAGTTTTACGGTTTGCCTTGATGTCATGCCACTTGACTTCCAATTGTCTGCAATGTGTCATTGACACACTGTCACCTCTATTATTTTCTCCCAGCACTGAGGGAGATCTTCTCTTATAACATGACACAGCAGAAAGTCCAGAACGTGTTTCAATGAAAGTTTTCCTTAAAGTTATTGTTAAAATTAAACATAAAATTGGGAAAATATTCACCGAATACTCACAAACCTTCATTTCCGAGGACAACCAACATTCTTAAGTCACGGTTTGAGAAATACGTCCCTAGTATGAGAGTGTGGTATTGAAGGTCAAGGTAGAGCAGTAGTTCACAAAGCAGTAAGAGTCCTGGTGCATGAGAATCCAATGGGAAGTCAAAATACAGGTCCTGGGCCTGCGCCCTGGATATTCTTTTTTCAGTGGGTGGTGAAGGGCAGTTGGGGAGGGCTCAGGAATCCAAAGTTTTCCCGGAGACAGACTCAATGATCTCTAAAGTGCAAAAAGAACTAGTATGTTCTTGGTTTGGACTAATTATTACCTGTGTTTAAAACAGATATCCATACAAATCAGCTGCATATTTAGAAAAGCTCTTTTGGAGAGGTTCAAATTCACAAATACATTGAAAACACAGATTAGGCAAAGGTTAACTCAGGCAACTTAAGAGCTTGGCTGTTCAAGCAGAAATCCTCCTCTTATTCCCAGGGTCAAACACAAATAAAAAGCAGCAAAGGCCACCACCATTTGGAAGATGAAGCCTTTCTGGCTCAGTGTCCTCATCTGCAAGATGACAAAATACAACCTTTTCTAAGGTGGCTGTGAAGATGACAGATGAAGAATGTAATGCAATAAGGACATAAGTGACCATTAATCAGTGGCACTATTTAGCTCAGAACCATAATTTCTAGCTAAGAAACTGGGACTCAGGGAAATGAGCCAACGTGTCCCACGAACACATTCGGCAGTGGCAGAAGTTGGACAATGACCACCATGACTCATACTGTCACCTGCTAATTCTTACTGAGCATTTATTCAGTGCCAGGTCCCATATTAAAAACTTTACGTTATTATCTCATAACAGTTTTACGAGATGGGTAACTTTATTTTCTCCGTTCCGTACAAGTGGAAATTGGCACTTGGAGAGGTCAAAGAACTTGCCCGGGTAGGTCACAAAGTGGTGGAACTGAGACTCACACTAGCCAGGCTGATGCACAAATCTCTTCTTTTCAATACTCTACTTTCACTTCCCAGACTATTGCTCTTGTCTGGAGCCTACCACTCCAGTCGCAGATCTGACCCAGTCTTACTGGGTAATGGCAGAGCTCATGAGCCTCCTATGTGGGCTGAGGCATTTATTATCTGTAATTTCTTGTCAGAGGTGGGCATGCTGTCCTGTTGAGGGTTTGGGATGACAGAACCCTTCTCTGCACCCCTGTGTGATTTTACAGGACTGTGCCCTTAGGGTCCAGGCGATTTCACTTCTGGGAGCTTTGCATCTGGTCAGCAGGGCTCTATCTAAGGCCATTAACTCTCCCCATGGGGGCCATCGAACACCCATTAGCAATACTGCTTAGTCATTATCAAACTAAACTGAATTTAACCTCAGATACTGAGGAGAAAAAGCTCCATCCTGGCTGATTAACAACTGCCGCAGACCTCCTGTGAGCCAGAAAATAAGTAGATCAGGTGCCTCCTATTCCTGTGTCCCCAAGTAAGGAAATATAGGATAAGTGTGTCACAAATATTAATCAACCCAATGTAATTGATCATCTCTGTCAGTCCCTCCTAAGAGATGAAATTTATGTGGGCCCTAAGCTCACTTTCCCTCTTATGGCAATAAATAAATACATTTTAAAAAGTCCACAACCCTTTAGTGAAATAATTATCCACAGTTTGCACATTTAATAATCATAATAATAATACCTTCCAAGTGCAAAGATTTTTCTCTGTATCACAGATACTGTGGCCTTTTTTTTTTTTTTTTTGAGTTTCAGACCCACTTTTTGAGAGATAGAGGGTGTTTTCTTTGGAAGTGAGATTGCTTATAATTTAAAGTTTACATTTTGAGCCCCAGGTTGAGTTTGTGAGCCTGTCTGTGCTGTTGAGGGCCTGCAAATGAGGGACTGGGTGCTTGACTAGTTCTGCTTGCCTCTTCCTTCCCTGTCTCTAGGGCACTACACATCATTTAGCTGCCTAAACACAATGGTGAGGCCAATGCTGATGGCATTTCTGTTAAAAACAAGAAAACCTGTCTGAGAGACTCTTTTAGCAAAAGTAATTTTATCTTACAACACTGTGAGCAGCTGGCAGGTGGAGGGAATGGGAAATATCTTACCAGGAGTCATTCAGTGGAAAGCCTCTCGAGCTCTGCGGAGAAGGCCTTTCTTACATGAACAAAGCCCAGAGCAGTTTAGAAAACAGTGTCATGTGCTTTTCAAAAGAAGACATTTATGCGGCCAACAAACATATGAAAAAAACCTCATCATCACTGGTCATTAGAGAAATGCAAATCAAAACCACAATGAGATACCATCTCACGCCAGTTAGAATGGCGATCATTAAAAAGTCAGGTAACAACAGGTGCTGGAGAGGATGTGGAGAAATAGGAACGCTTTTGCACTGTTGGTGGAAGTGTAAATTAGTTCAACCATTGGGAAGACAGTGTGGCCATTCCTCAACGATCTAGAACTGGAATTACCATTTGACCCAGCAATCCCATTACTGGGCATATACCCAAAGGATTATAAATCATTCTACTATAAAGACACATGCACACACATGTTTATTGCAGCACTATTCACAATAGCAAAGACTTGGAACCAACCCAAATGCCCATCAATGATAGACTGGATAAAGAACATGTGGCACATATACACCATGGAATATTATGCAGTCATAAAAAAGGATGAGTTTGTGTCCTGCAGGGACATGGATGAAGCTGGAAACCATCATTCTCAACAAACTAACACAGGAACGGAAAACCAAACACCACATGTTCTTCGGAAGGGAACATCACACACCAGGGCCTGTCAGGGGTTAGGGGGCAAGGGGAGGGATAGCATTAGGAGAAATACCTAATGTGGATGACAGGTTGATGGGTGCAGCAAAACACCATAGAACATGTATACCTATGTAACAAACCGGCACGTTCTGCACATGTATCACAGAACTTAAAATATAATCAAAAAAAAAAAAAAAAAAAAAAAAAGAAAAAAGAAAAGAATGTCATATGTAAATACCAGCCAGGGATCCAGAAAACCCAAACTCCTGTGGAATTTGTTTACTTTTTAGTATGGTATAAAGCTGGTATAAAGAATGGGCAAAATAATAGCTTTGTGGGTTTTTTTTTCTAATTTATTGCTCTATTGACAAAAGGTAATTCACATTTTATTTACTGAGGAAACCTCACTCTTTTTTGAGGAACACTCATTTTAGTAGTATTCCTCAATGATGGAGAGAGAAAAGAGTACTACCAAAATCATCTAGAGAGTCTTTTCAAAACACATGTCCTCAATTTCCTTTTTCCCTGTGTGCTTATGCTGAGATGTGGCCCTGGCCTGAAGCTCTAGGAAGCATATTGTTATTTGCTGTATCTGGGGGATGGGATTTGGGAGAAGCTTCCCTAAGGGGTTTTGAAATGCGTCCCTCAACCACACTTAAGCATCTCCTTCAGGACCAGCCAAATGGGAGTATGGCAGAGCTGTTGAGTGTGAGAAACAGAAAGCTTCCTTTGACCTACACGGAAAATAGAGAATTTTATTGGCTTACCTTTCACAGTTAGGTCCAGCATAATTTTCTTTACAAATGCACCGAACAGCTCCATTTTTCCTATAGCAGGATTCTGCAAAACTAAAATTGGAAGCAAATATTAGATGTCAATTCCATACAACACCGAAGAGACTGTCTTAACTGTTTATCGGATTACCTCTATGATGGTCCCATTTAAGTTCTAATGGGTGTAATCATTTTCTTTATGTAAACTTGCATGCATTTACCTTGCGGGAAAGGTTAGGCCAGCAGGCCCCAAAAGAAAATGTCACTCGTTGGTGGGGCCGTTTCCCAGGTCCTATATGTATATTTCAAGCACAAGTCCAAAACATGTATTCCAAAGCTGGAAATAATCAAATTCTACCTGCAATTTTGGATTTATAGGAGAATCCCCTTTTATTTCCATCACTGTCTGTGTAGTCATTTAAAAGTTTCCCCTTTTTTTCTGCACTAGAACTTGTCCAGTTTTAAAGGGAAGGAACCAGTTCTAAACTACATAATCTCCACAGAATTTTAATTTCTTTCATGTGTACTTTAGACATTGGCAATGAGGGTGCTGAGACTGGCTGAGCTGATGAAAGTCCCAGTCAAGTACTGTAGCAAAACATAGGACCCACCATAAAAGGATTTTATCCCATGGAACCCTCTCTCTTCCTTCTTCTTCCTTTTTTTTTTAAAGGTAATAAAAATTAGGACACAGGACAAAAAAGTAACAAAAATATTGGTTTAGTGGAATAAATAAGTCTCCTCATTATTAAGGCAAGGGAAATGGGGTTATGGTCTCCACGTGTTTGGAAAATTCTTCATAGACACATGAATTGTGTGGGGCATAGGGGTGTGTGTGTGTGTGTGTGTGTGTGTGTGTGTGTGTGTAAAATTTTAAGGACTTTTAAATTAGCTTTGGCTTTGGTACTGTACAACCAATAAAGTGTGACCCGTTGCTCTCTTGTTCCTTTATGTATCAGCATTTCTTACCCTAATGGTGTTTGGAGGAAAGCAAACAGATGTGTTTATTTATTTGAAGACACTTCTAAAATCAGTCAGAAAACAGTATGTGCTTCTCAGTGAAAGGCAACACCCACAATTTATTTTCTCTAACAGTTTGATAAAAACATTCCAACAAAATTACATTTCTTTCCCCTTTTACCCTTTATTGTGCTTGTTCTGATTTCTTAGCCTACTTAAAGAACCACAGTCAGTTAAGAGTCCAGAGCAGGAACCCCCACTTCCATCTTTCTTTGAAGGTGTTCCACCCAGCAGCCCGCCCACGCTTGAAGGATGCAACATCTGCTAGGGGCATCTGGAGTCATCCGCCTGTAGCTGATGTCCTGCTGTTTCAAACAGATGACATTTTCCTTAATTGGAGCAATTTCCATAGCTACTGGTAGAGATGGAGGACGTCTGGCCAACCCCCAGATAAATACACGGACATTATGCAAATCGTCCCTGGGAACAAAGGCATGACCACTGGTCTCTGTGGTGAAGGCAGACTCAGCGGCAGGCAGGGCCAGCCCTCAAGGGTTCATTTTTGTTTCTCATCAGCATTGATTGTTTATGTTTTGTCTGGTTTTGGCTAGGGGAGGGAAAACACTGCGTCTCTCTCAGCCACTGTAACCACTGTGGTGCCCATTTCCAGTGGAAGGGTGTCTTTTGCTCTTAGAAAATCCTTAGGAACTTAGAGAAAAATAGACTCAGCCCTTTGTTTGTTTGCTTAACCCCCTCAAGCATTATTTCCTTGCTTTCTTGTAACTGGAAATCCAAGTCCTGCGTCTGTGGGCTCAGCTTCATGAATGTTTCAAAGTGTAATTCAGAGTCTAAACTAGACACCTTTCTGAAAAGTCCGGGAATTTCCATTTCTATAGAAAGTAGCAATATGAATTCCTTAAAAAGCTGAAAGAGGCAATGGGCATTTGATTTTTGATAAGATATTTAATTAGTATTTGAGATTAGCTAACTAAGTTAATAATAAGGCCAGATTAAAGGTTAGAACTTTTTAGAACCCAAGAAAATTTGTTCTGTTCCATGATCACAGACTAACCCCTCCTCTCCTTTTTTGCAGCCAGATTCCCCTGCAAGGGATTCAAGAAGTAGAGCTGTTGTCACTACAGAGAAAAATCTGTAAAATCCCTTGGTCTCTCACACCCTTACTAATTCCTCCCTACACCGACATAATATTTACTTATAGGTGACATACTTTTGATTTCATTTTCATTTTCAGTAGGTTTTTCAGCCTTGAATCTGTACTATTAGAGACTTGAGTTTTCATATTTGTGAATATGTACCCAACTTTAGAGCACATTCTCTAAGTCCCTTCAGTGCTTCTTTGAACCCTGGATCCACTTACACAGAGAAAAATCATGGGCAGACATGGTGCCTTGACGCCTTTGGAAACGGTTTCCTCTTTCAGGAAAGGAGACTCACTTCACAGTTGGCAACTTTTGACTTCATTTCTTAAAGAGTTAACAGCATTCAGAAATGCTTCTTGCTCAGCGAACATACTGGATAATGTGATTCAAAAGGTAAAGGGTCATTTGCTGTAGGAGTTTCAAAACACTGCTGTATTTTGACCTATCTCAATAAAGATGAGATTTTTTGACTGTTTTATTCACTGCTGTGTCACCAGCGACTAGTGCATGACTGGCACATAAAAAGTACTGAATACCAGTTTTTATACTAGTGTATAATAAGTGCTCAATAAATATATGATTGCATGTAGACAAGGCTTCTCAGTCCATAGGGAATGATGTTCTAAAGGTCTCATATCCTAAGACCAGGTAATTTAGATAAGAAAGTCTTGTCATGCAAATAGGGTGAAAAGTGCAAAAGTGGAACAACATAATTAGAAAGAACCATCTGAGATTGCCTGCCTAATTCATCTGCTACTGTCTGAACAAAATACACCATGGCAAGAGAACTGTGCTAAATATCTCACCAGATGTGATTAATACTAATGCTTGAGAGCCGAATATTAATGAACAATGAAAAACTATACCAAGACGGAGTGAAGGGAGCTCATAAATCAGGACATACTTGAGTGAAAATAACAGAACAGTTAATGTTTGCATTTTCTACCCTCACTGTGAGTACCATCCATTTTGCACACGTTATTAATACTATGAGACATGAAAAATTACAGAGCAAGGTCTGAGGCGGTTTAATAGTTTCTAAAGAAGGATGGGGCTGAAAAACGTCTGACTGCTCTGACTGTTAGACTTGTCGTAGTATTTGAATACATCACAAGCTATTAGGTAAAATGTTAGTTGATACTGGTGTTCAGGTAAGGAAAAAACTTCGGGGGAATCGGATTGCCATCTCTCTTTTTCTTTTCTGTTTATCAGTAAGTGTGTGAATATGAGTGAGTGTGTGTGTGTAGTAAGCATTCAGATTTTTAAAAGTCATTTGATGCGTATCATTTAATCTTTAAAACAGCTATCAATTACATAAATATTACATCCAAACACTTAGAACAGTGCTAGGCATTGAGTAAGAAAAATCTAAGTGTCAGTAAAAATACAGCGGTATGTGTTCAAGAAAGGCAACATCTACCTCATACCTTTCCACGTTCAGGGCACCAACCCAAATGCTCCTCACATATCCTCGTCCAGTCCTCACAACTCTATGATGCAGATCCGTACTTTCTAGTTTGACTTACTGTACTAAGAGAAAATCTGAGATATGGGGCTGGTAAATGAACCAAGGAATGGAGCCAAGATCTGAACCCAGGCTTCTTGACTTCAAATCCCATGGAAAGGGAGATCTAGGGAGAAAGTAACTTGCCTGAGATCACACAGGTATTATGTGTCAAAATATGAATATGAACCTAGATTGGCTACTCTTTCCACTTGTGGCATAATAAAAAAAAAACAACACAGTATTTAGCCTTTGTCTCTGGTTCCTGGCACAGAACTCCTGTAATTCTTGGAATTTCCTGAGGGAAAAGACTGTCTTTTGTTATTCATAACAGCCACCTTTTAACCATATCTGAGTTTATGCTAATGAGGTGACTCACAGTGGATCCCTAGATATCTTCAGAATGGGAGCCCACGACCAGAGGAACCACCAAGGAACCAAACATAAACATGTAATTAGACGTTGGGAATTTCAACCCTCCCCACCCCCAACCTCTAGGGAGGAGAGAGAGGCTGGAGATTGAGTTCAGTTTCCAATGGCCAATGATTTGACCAATCATACCTAGGACATGAAACTTTGATTAAAAACTCCTGAGCAACAAGGCTTGGGGGGCTTCTGGATGGTGACACATGGAGGTGCTGAGAGTGCAGTGCTCCAGCAGAGAACATGGAGTCTCTGCACGCTCTCCTTCTTCGCTCCCACCTCTCCATATCCTGCTCTATGCATCACTTTCATGTAGCTCTTTTGGAGTTGTAACCTTCATAGCACTTTTCTAAACTCTGTGAGTCATCTTAATGAATTGTCAAACCTGGGGAGAGGTTGAGGGATCCTTCCCAAATTTGCGGTCTTCTGGGAAGAAGTGTGAACTAGCGTGGGGACCCCATTTTTGGCTGACATTTGTAATGGGGGCAATCTTGTGGAACTGATTTCTTAACCTATGGGATCTGTGCTGACTGTGGAAACTTAGTGTCAGAACCGAATTGGTTGTAGGACACCCAGTTTGTGTCAGAGAATTGGTTATTTGGAAAACCATGTATCACTATACCTGTTAAATTCCATACTCTGTCATTTTAAAGAGAGTAAAATGGCCAGTGATGACTTCATTACTGGATTTATGGAAACATTCCATTATTTCCATTAAAATGTATGTCTCTTTCCTTTAACTTCTCACTCAGGTCAAAATATAGCCAGAAAGTGTTCCTGTAAATCTTCTGTGAGCTGATTGGCCTAAAGCATGCATTCTGTTGATCTGTGTTCTAATTCTGAGTGAAAAGCCATATGCAGGGAAATGTTTCCTTTATGAAAATCATAAGAGGCAATAGTACTGAAAATATGATATTATGATGAGTCTGTTGGTATTACCAGTTGTGATTGCTCTAGGTCAAGGGATAGTCAAGAAAAGATGAGACTATCCTTGCTTATAAAACTTAAGAGACTTTATTGACCTTATGAGGTACCCCAATATTTTGGGAACAGAGCTATCATCTATATTGTAAGTGCTTAAGTTTTCCAGGTGGTGTATTTAGATGAGAAACCTTTTCTCTATCTTTTCCAGTCTCATCTCAATATGAGGTTTTGCCTATGGAGAAGCTTCAGAACTCTGGATAAGGCAAAACAAAACAAAATAAAAAAATACATAGACTGATCATTAGAAGAGACCATCCTCCTTTAGGACTTACTTGGCCAAATGGGGCAGGGGACAGGGGCACAGCTGGCAGAATCGGGGTGCTCCCCTGATGGAATCTCCGATATAACCATCCAGACATTTTTCACAGTGCTCTCCTGTTGTGTTCCGCTGGCAATGCTATGAGACAAAAGACAAGAAGATTGATGAGGATGCAAAAGAAATTTTAGAGACAGCAAACCTAAGCATCATGCAATATTTTTTCAAGCAAAAGGGACGTCAGGTCAGATAGCACAGACAGTGTGTGGCAGTACTAATTAGTACGAGGAGTCACTCAGGCCCCTGTCAATGCCAGAAAGTGTGGGTAAGTGGTGAATGAATTTTTCCTGGTCTTTTGTGTGTGTGCTAGCAGCCTAGGGACTCTGGAGTTTGTGTGCAGAGGAGATTATTCATCAGTTACTCATTTCAATTCAGAGTGATAATCAGAATGATCAAATCCTGGATGTTCCAGAAATATCAGCTTATTGACTTTGAATGAATATGAAATGAGAAACCAACCAACCAACCAACCAACCAACCAACCAACCCAAAAACATCCTTCTGGTATTTACCCATGACAACGGGAACAATAAGGATTTATGGTCTTGGAAGGATAAAATGTGTCAGATTGTAGTATAAATGGAGTAGAAGGTACATAAAGAGCATTCTGCTCATGGGTTGGTATCTTGGATAGTGACATATAAGAAACAGTAAGGAGGTTTTTTTTGTTGTTTTTGTTTTGCACTATTTTTCCACTTGTAGTAAGGATTATAGGAGTAAAAGCACAAAGCAGGCTGACCCTTCTGTCTGGAATGCCATTCATCATTCAAGATCACACTAGGCTGCAAAATCTCTTGAAAGTAAATCCTAATTCTCCCTTTCAGAATCCTTCCTTCTTTTCCACCACCCACATTGTAGTGCTATTATCTATTCTCAGCCTCATCACCCCTCTCCAACTCTGTGTCTTTTAGCACCGTATTGCCATTAACTCGAATGAAGTAGGCACTCAGTAACTGTCAAACTGATGGATTAATTTCTACAAGGGGCAGTGAGTTAACACACAAACAGCTTTCTTCTATGGGATTGTACTAGATGGTTCAAGGCAAAGCTATTAGCTCTACATTTTCATCTTTACCTTCATCAGAGTGTATAAAGGTTGAATTGGGGTTGCAGTGGAAAATTATACTGTTAGAATTAGAATGCCATTGAAGAAGCACCCTCCTATTTGAGCAGTTGCCTTAGTCACACAGATGCATACGAGCTTCAACAGAACAACTTTTTAAAAACAGTGGAGGAACCTTGGGAAAGCAAGATGGAATAGCAGTAGGCTGAACTCTGAGTTCCTTATTTTGGCCTTTATGCTTTATTTGAGGTTCAGAATAAAAGAATAGCAAGGCTCTGCTCTAAACATTTTATATGGATTAACTGACTTAATTCTCACAACAATCCTGAAATAGGCTCCTATTTCCCCCGCCATCCCACCCTCCGCCATTTTACATATGAAGAGATGGAGGCCCAGAGAGATTAAGTAAATTGCCCAAGGTCAGATGTAGGTGTCCAAAGCGAGATTTGAATTCAGGAAATCTGGCTCCAGAAGTGAAATTGTTAGTTTCCATATTATACTGCTTCTCCAGTATTGCTGAAGAAAAGACTTAAACAGTTGTAAAATGAATGCATTAGAAAGCATCGGTGTTACTAACACTTTGAGCTTCAAGTGAAATATAATATCAATACATTAGTCAAAGGGGAAGAATCTTAATAAGGGCAACTAGCTATCCCGGTTGAATGTTCTTCACGCATTTGATCAGCCATCAGGTATGAGCAATCTTTAGACCCTGATTAAAATTATGTCTGCAGAATAGAATTTAGGGGCTAGTTCAGACTGCTTAAGAGATCAATGAGAAACACTGAAAAATAAAGTGTGATATGCAGACAACAGGATGGTAACATATTTCCCTCACAGTTCATAATACTGTGTCTTGTGCTAAGTCAGCCTTCAGAAATATTTATTGGGGAAAAATGAAGGAAAAGGGAAAAAGGTGAATTAACGAATTTGTGTCTGGAGCAAATGAAGGAAATTAATACACACCCAAAGCTAATACAAAATTGTGGCAATCTCTCATCCCAGGAAAAACCAATGAGCCTTACCCAACTACCATGAACCTAAGCCATACACGATCTGGCAGGACTGCTTGTAGGCTGGGGTTAAATTTGTCTGAGTTCTTGTTGGACAGATGAAGCCCCGCTGTCCAGAAGAAAACAGGCCCATTGTAAGATGTTAGGCCATTCTTTGTGCCCAAAGTGACTATTATGCTGCAAAAATGAGCTAATTCCCAATTCTGTCCCCTTATGGCTTGAGAGATGCTTTAGATTCCTTGTCAGGGCTTTAATTCTGCCATGGCAGCCATGGGAAGCAATGACCCTCAAGAGCAAAGCCACCAAATTTCTCTTGCCCTCTAAATGCTCAGCATGCAAGTATGAACTTTCCTTATCTGCCTTCTTTCAAAAGGTTTATTATGAAATTCCCTAAAAGGCTTCGATGCACATTCTGGGAGATTGGCAGACAGAGTGCTGGAGGCAGGGAGAAAAGGACCCTAGCTCTTCCACTTTCTAGCTGGTCAGCTTTGAACAAGTCTCCTGATCTTCTTGGGTTTCTGTTCCCTTATCTGCACAGTGACGATTTAGACTAGATGACCTTTCAAGTTTCTTCCAGTTCTGATAATTTTTTACTTTGAGATTGCAAACTGTCTTCTGTTTTACCTTCAGTGCTCTGGCATTTAACAAACAGAAAACAAAAATGACAACAATAAAAAAGTATGTTGTTGTGAGGTGATATGGTTTGGCTCTGGGTCCCCACTCAAATCTCATGTTGAACTGTAATCTCCAATGTTGGAGGTGGGGCCTGGTGTGAGGTGATTGGATCATCGGGGTGATTTCTAATGGTTTAGCACGATTCCCCTAGTGCTGCCTTGTGATAGAGTTCTCATGAGATCTGGTTGTTTGAAAGTGTGTAGCACCTCCCCCTTTGTGCACTCTCTCTCTCTTTCCCCTGCCCCCGTCGCAGGCCATGTGAAGATGTGCCTGCTTCCCCTCTGTCTTCCATCATGGATTGTAAGTTTCCTGAGACCTCCTCAGAAGCAGAAGCCTGTACAGCCCACAGAAAAGTGAGCCAATTAATCCTCTCTTCTTTATAAATTACCCAGTCTCAGGTATGTCTTTTTTTTTTTAATCCAAAGAGTAAAGCGAAAGCAAGTTTATTAGCAAAGTATAGAAATAAAGAATGGCTACTCCATAGGCACAGCAGTTAGGTATGACTTTATAGCAGTGTGAGCATGGATTAATACAGGAGGAAAAGTTTCTTTTTTAATAAACTGACTCCACTTAAAAATGAAATTAGCATTCTGAACTTTTAACCAGTGGTTAAGAAAGCTGTATCTAGATAATCGATTGCAGGTAAGTGTTTGGAATGCCATTTGGACACCAATTGTGCCTCCCCAACATGAGAAATTATGTCTCTCATCTACTTGGTCACAGGACCAGAATAATGTAGGAAGAAGGTTCAAAAGAATCCGGTTTGCCTTCTTGTGTTTGTCAGCATGCTTTATGCAAGACTAGATCCATGGATCTCAAAGTATGCCCAGGGAGGTCAAAACTGTTTCTAAATAATACTAAGATTTTTCTTATATTTTGCATTCTCATTTTCTCATATGTGTAAGGTGAAATTGTGTAGAGGTTACACAACACAAGATATCACACAGGCTGATGCAGAAGCAGATGGCAGAATCCATCTTCTTCTATTAAGCCAGACATTAAACATATTTTCAACTTGTAAAATATGTTTATGTTTGATAAAAAACATATTGTCTTAACATGCAATTGGTATATTATTGCTATTTTAAAATGAATGTATAAGGATTACAAATTTTTTCAGTTTAAATTTCAAATGTAGTAAATATTGGTAGATATAGTCCACATAAAAAAAAGCTCTCTGGTATCTTTAATAATCCTTAACAGTGTAAAGGTTTATGATATTATAAGGTTTGTGAACTGCTCTCTATGTAGATCAATACTTACCCAACTTCAATGTGCACGTGAATCTGCTGGAGATCTGGTGAAAATGCAGATTGTGAGTCAGGATGTTTGCATCCTGAGGGTCTGCATTTCTAACAAGTTCCCAAATATCATCAATGCAGCTGGTCTGGATTGCACTCTGATAAGCAAAGGTCTAAATAAAAATACCTAATATTGGCAGCACTGTTTGCTAGTTACATACAGGGTTGGGCCTGAGCCTGAGTTTCTAGCATAAGACAGTACATCTTACTGCCATAAAGAAGTGACCCAAGTATCTCATAAATTACGAAATTAAAGATTTTTGCAGTTAGGGTAGCTTGTTATTTTAGTAACCTATTCATTCATTTAACAAACCTTAATTAAGCGGAGATAATAGACAATGGGCTGTATCTGTTATTAAAATGAAGAAGACCTGGTTCCTGCCTTTGAGTAACTCACAGACTTGTGAAGGAAACAGAGAGGTCAACAAAGAATAATACAGTGTGTGAAGGGCTATGTCTGAGGTATGCAGAAAGTACACACCTGCTATGGGACAAAGATGAGGGAAAGACAGCTTTTAGCTCTTCCTGAGAAAGTTGGAGAAGGCTTAATGGAGGTGGTGACATTTGAACTAAGCCTTGAAGTTATCCTTCAAGAAATCTCAGCTACTCAGGAGGCTGAGGCAGGAGAATGGCGGGAACCCGGGAGGCGGAGCTTGCAGTGAGCCGAGATCGCGCCACTGCAGTCCAGCCTGGGCAACAGCGTGAGACTCCGTCTCAAAAAAAAAAAAAAAAAAAAAAAGAAATCTCAGGTAGAAAACGGGGAAACAAGTTCAGGCACAAGAGAGTGAAAGAACAAAGTATGTTTAGGTGGCAGTGTGCTCAGTGTGGCTGGAGGAGAAACTCCAGGAGGATTTTGGCAAGAGGGATGCCTTGATTGGGTTATGTTTTTGAAAGACGTCTCCATTGCTGTGTGGGAGGGAGAGTAGAGGAAGGAGAGCCTGGAGCAGGAGACAGACAATGAGTGGTTGAGAAGCCGTATCGGCGGTCAGGGAAGTTGTGGCTGTGAATCAAGGCAGTGGGAAGGGATAGATGAGAGCAGGCTCTCTCCTAGTTTGAATTGGTAGGATATGATGTGAAATTGATAGCTGGGGAGAAAAAAAGGAGATCAGTGGAGCGCTTGGAGTGTCTAAGCATGGGGGACCAGCAGAGTAATGCTGTTACCAACTCAGGTGGGACTATATGGGGAGGACCAAGTTCAGGTTGGGAGAGAAATGATGAACCATGTATAGACAACTCATTACCTGCATTCAGTTTCTGTCA